>NW_006238922.1:2663805-2665588 GCF_000375325.1 Capsella rubella | reverse complement strand
TAGTAGCACCAGTATCTACACAAGTATTTTAGGCACTTCAACAAGGTTCAATTCAGAGCAAACATAAATATGTTGCGTACCTTTCTTGTCGAACCAAGCCTTTCTTTTCGGACAATCTTTCTTGAAGTGTCCCACGTCCTGCAGAAGAAACACTTCTTTTCCTTATGGATCTGACTTTCGGGTCCTTTCATGAAAGCTTTATCCTTTGCCTTGCCATGCTTACTTGGTTTTCCTTTAGTGCTGCTAACGTTTCCAAAACCCACAAGATTGGCAACATGATCCTTCATTTTCTTAATTCTCCCTTCCTCCTGAACCAACATAGCCTTTAATTCCTTAAAGTTCCATTTATCTTTGATGGTGTTGTAATTCACCTGGAACTGGCTAAACTCAAAAGGTAGAGAGTTCATAATGAACTGGACCAAGAAATTCTCATGAACTTCCATTCCCAAGGTTGACAACCTTGCTGCCAAGTTAGACATGTGGGTCACATGATCATGAATTGGCTGAGACCAGTCAAACTTTTTCGTAGTAAGCTCATTCATGAGACTCCCTACAACCGACTTGTCAGCCAAATCTGATTGTGAACACTCTTTAATTTTCTGTATGAACTCCCTTGCTTTCTCTGTCTTAGGCATAGTTGGCTTAACACTTTCTGCCATTGTCATCCTCATGAGGTTCATACTCAGCCTGTTAGATCGCTCCCAAGTCTCGTAACGAGATTTTTCATTTTCGGAGCTCTCAACTGTAATGGCTGGAGGTTCCTCATCCGTTAGTATTGCAGAGTCCAAAGACATTACACCCAATGCAAAACGGATCTGTTCTGACCATTCACCATAATTCAGCCCATTGAACTTCACGACAGAGTTAGCAGATGCATACAAATTTGATGAAGCTGCAAACATTTAAACATGCTTACCTATTAGTGCTTTGATTCTTTTATACAGACTCTTAAGGCCTAGCTTAACTCTAAAGCATGAATTTAAATAACCTTTGGGCAATATTTAAACACATGCATATTTAATGATGCTAAATTTTTATACTTTTATAATCAATCAAATTACACATATAAATCAAATAAACATGTTACCTTTGGGTATACATATTACTGACTATATAAAAAATGATTAATTCTTTCATATTATTAACTATGTATTCAATGATCCACCTTTGGGTGATCTACAAAATATATAGATAATAAAATAATTGATCAATCAATCCTACATGTCATTTAGCATCTCTTTTTCTAATGTGTATGTGTAATATAACAAGGTCACTTTGGTGACTAACAAGTTATATACAATATAAACACTGAAAACTTTAATAGGTAAATTTATCTTTATATTATGTTAATATTTCATAACATAATTACCCAATTTTAATTTAATGCACAGCGGATGCAATTTAAAACTAAACCAGACATTTCACTTAATCAACCTAAACCAACAGTTTAAGCCATATTCTTTAACAATGAACGCTTTTATTCATATGCCATAAACGATCAATTCCCAGAACATGTATATGCAACTTTAACAATGATTCATTTATTAGAAACAGAATCTAATTAGAACAATTATTTCAATCATCAAATGCATTTACGTGAATGATCAAAACACCACTAACCATCAATTCTATGATTCCATCTACGACACTTACATGCACACACAATAATAAAAAAAAACTGTTCATTATTGCAACAGAATCTAACCATTGAATTTCAACCTTAATAATTCCACATGTTCCCAACAATAAAAGGTTACGATCATGGTGACGAACAAAAGTTACG
>NW_006238922.1:2660229-2661682 GCF_000375325.1 Capsella rubella | reverse complement strand
GATCGAGAAGTGTCATCGACCGATCATGGTCGATCCGGATCGAGAAATCATCAACCGACCGTACGGCCGTCCGTACATCACTCGATCTTCACCAAGGCCGTCCGTACAACCTCTCGATCAGGCCCGTTCCCAAGTCATCCACTTCAGCCCATTTAAAGGTCCTTATTCGTAGAAGACATGTTGAAAAGAAGAAGGCCTAGATCCTTCTTTTGTGACCGTTGGAGCTGGCGCAAGTGGGAAGAGTCACATGTGTTCTTTAACACTTTTACCTAGACATGTCGCTTTCCTAAAGTCAAATTGTATAGCATCTAGGGTTTTGGTAGCTTGTTTATAAATAGCTTTGTAATAGGTTCTAAATTAAGTAAGTAGAGTTTTTACACTCTCTCTTCTATTCTCTCTCACGTTTACAAACCGCAAACTCACTTCTCTTCCTTTGTTCGATCCAAAGCTTCTAATCTCTTTATTCTCTCGATCTTTTACTTCAAATCTTACATGGTATCAGAGCCAGGTTGTTCTTAACCAACCTATTGTCTCATCCACCTCGTTCGCAACTCTATTCTCTTTGGCTTCATCCATTGCTCTTGTTCTTGAAACCACCATTCGCTCCAAATCTTTACCCGTCGGTCAATAGCTTTGTCCAACGGTCTGTTCTCCATGGAAGGTCTCAAGAGCTTGGTTGTTCCGGTCACTCTCAAAGGTGGAAACTACTTATTGTGGGCAAGAACCACAAAAACAGCCTTGTGCGGTCGTGGGTTGTGGAGTCACATCGAGAAGAGTGAAGCTCCAAAAGATGCAACCACCAAAGAAGGGAAAGAAATCATCCCGGTCGATGAAGAGAAATGGTTCCAAGAGGACCAAAATGTTCTTGCTCTCATCCAAAACTCTCTAGATGCTCCAATTCTTGAAGCATACTCCTATTGTGAAACCGCAAAGGAGCTATGGGATACTCTCAAGAATGTTTTTGGTAACATTACCAACCTAAACCGTGTCTTTGAGGTTAAGAGAGCTATCAACAACCTTAGCCAAGAAGACATGGAGTTTACCAAACATTTTGGGAAGTTTAGATCCCTATGGGCTGAGCTTGAAATGCTAAGGCCTAGTACTATGGATCCGGCGGTCATCAACGAACGCCGAGAACAAGACAAGGTGTTCGGTCTTCTTCTCACCTTGAATACCTCTTACAATGACCTCATCAAGCATATACTCCGGGCTGACAAACTTCCAAGCCTAGATGAAGTATGCTCTCAAGTGCAAAGGGAACATGGTTCCATGGGGTTATTTGGCGGAAAGGGAGAACTTGTCACCGTCAATCAAGCTGAAGTTGCCTCGGCCAACAAGAGCTACTACCGGGGAAACAACAACAACAACAGCAATAACAAGAGGCCCTTTTGCCACCATTGCAAGAGAAACGGTCATGTTCGTGAGAAGTGTTGGATACTTCACCCTCACCTTC
>NW_006238922.1:2659072-2660129 GCF_000375325.1 Capsella rubella | reverse complement strand
GAGAGATGACAACAATGAGCCTAGAGCCCACCTTGCAAGCACATCCGGTGAAACTAACCCTCCGGAAGTCAAGTCTCAAGTCATTGAAGGAGGTGCCACTGCTCTCAATGCATCCTCGGAGCTGGTGAGGCGATCCGACCTCGATGCTCTCATCAAGGCTCTTAAAGAGTCATCCGGTAATGTGAATCTTGCTCTTAACTCCATTAAACCGCTTATAGTTGATTCCGGAGCCTCTCATCACATGATTAGTGATTCTAAATTGATAAGTGATATAGAACCGGCTTTAGGAAATGTAACTATAGCTAATGGAGATAAGGTACCGGTTAAAGGAATTGGAACATTGAAGTTGTTTAACAAGGATACAAAAGCTTTTTATATGCCAAATTTTGCTTCGAATTTGGTTTCGGTTAGGAGAGCTACTAAGGATTTGAATTGTCATGTTATCTTTGGTCCTAACGATGTTTATTTTCAGGATATTGAGACATGTAAGCTTCTTGGCCAAGGCAAGACCAAAGATGATCTCTATGTCCTTAAGAATACCGACCTATCTTCCTCCTCTTCTTCTTGTTTTAGTTCTATTGTTGTTAGTGCTAATAGTGCTATTTGGCATGCTAGACTTGGTCATCCTCATACTCGTGCTTTAAGTTTAATATTGCCTAATGTTTCTTTTAAAAATGATGAGTGTGAGGCTTGTATCCTTGGCAAACATTGCAAATCTGTTTTTTCAAAGTCTATGATTATTTATGATAATTGCTTTGATCTTGTTCATTCGGATGTATGGACCTCACCTTGCATGTCTAGAGAAAATCATAAGTATTTTGTCACCTTTATTGATGAAAAATCTAAGTATACTTGGATAACCTTGATTCCTACTAAAGATAGGGTTCTAGAAGCTTTCACAAATTTTCAAAATTATGTGACTAATCATTTTAATGCCAAGATTAAGATTTTGAGATCAGATAATGGAGGGGAGTATACTAGTCTTGCATTCAAACAACACCTCAACAAACATGGAATCATTCACCAAACTAGTTGCCCTTACACTCCACAACAAAAT
>NW_006238922.1:2657628-2658972 GCF_000375325.1 Capsella rubella | reverse complement strand
AAGAATCGACACCTCATGGAAGTTGCTAGATCAATGATGTTCCATACAAACGTTCCAAAACGTTTTTGGGGAGATGCCGTTGTATCCGCTTGTTACTTGATCAACCGGACTCCAACAAAAATACTAAGCGATCTCTCACCCTTTGAAGTACTTAATAAAACTAAACCGTCTATTGATCACTTACGAGTGTTTGGGTGTGTGTGTTATGTATTAAAACCAGGTGAACTTCGGAACAAGCTTGAAGCTAAAAGTGTCAAAGGAATGTTCATTGGCTATTCGATCACACAAAAAGGATACAAGTGCTATGATCCGGAAACAAGGAAAGTGTTGGTGTCTCGGGATGTTAAGTTTTTGGAAACAAAGGGCTACTATGATGAAAAGAATTGGGAAAGTTTGAAAGACCTATCTCATTCTACTTCCGACCGAGCCACAAACCTTCGGATCATCCTTGAAAAGCTTGGTCTTGAAAACATTCATGCTTCCACTCCAAGACCAACCCCTCCGGAAACTCCTAACCCGAGAGACGACAATGAGAATCTAGCCCCGGAAAGCCCAAGTGATGAAACCAATGATCTAGAAGATGAGTATGGTGAAGAAGAGGAAGGTTTAAATTCACTTGGAAGTGAACCCGAGTCCGATACACAAGAAGAGACACCTCACGATGAAGAGATTGTCCATCTTCGAAGAAGTGAACGGCTTAAGCAACCATCATCAAATTGGAAAAACACTCGGGTCTACTACAACAACATGGCTGTAGCTCACCCCATTCAAGCCGTGTGCACTCTTGCTCACTTTCCGATCGAACATCAAGCTTATCTCACTCAAGTTGATTCCAATTGGATACCGGAAAGCTATGAAGAAGCTAAAGCTCACAAAGAATGGAAAGATGCCGTCGATAATGAGACCAAGGCAATGGAATCTAATCACACATGGGATGAAGCCGATTTACCAAGAGGAAAGAAAGCGGTTACTTCTCGGTGGATATTCACTATAAAGTACAAGAGTGACGGGGGGATAGAACGCTATAAAGCTCGATTTGTAGCAAGAGGGTTCACACAAACATATGGAGAAGACTATCTTGATACTTTTGCTCCGGTAGCTAAACTCCACACCGTCCGAGTGGTACTCTCTTTAGCCGTGAACTTGGAATGGGAGTTATGGCAAATGGACGTGAAGAATGCATTTCTTCAAGGAGAACTTGAGGATGAAGTCTACATGAGACCACCACCGGGCATGGAAGATACAATAGCTCCCGGGAAAGTTTTGAAGCTCAAGAAAGCTATCTATGGACTAAAACAATCACCAAGAGCTTGGTACCACAAGCTTAGTACAACACTAATGGAT
>NW_006238922.1:2656358-2657528 GCF_000375325.1 Capsella rubella | reverse complement strand
ATTCAAGAAGTCCGAAGCTGATCACACACTTTTCACCCTACCAAGTAAAGAAGGTATTGTAGTCATTCTTGTGTATGTTGATGATATCATCATATCCGGGAATGACAAGGTAGGGATTCAAGATACAAAAGTTTTCCTTAAAACTGTTTTTGACATTAAAGATCTTGGAGAACTAAAATATTTTCTTGGTATAGAAGTGTGTAGATCTAAAGAAGGATTGTTTTTGTCACAAAGAAAGTATGCTCTTGACCTCCTAAATGAAGTAGGGAAGCTTGGATCAAGACCGGTGGCAGCTCCTCTTGACCCGGATTACCAAACCAATGGAAAGGGGGAGCTTGGAGAGAAACCATTTGATGACCCGACTCAATACCGACGACTAGTAGGTAAGCTAATATATCTTACCATTACACGACCTGATATTTGTTATGCTGTGAATCAGGTCTCCCAACACATGCAAGCTCCAACCATGCACCATTGGGACATGGTGAGCCGGATACTCAAGTACATCAAAGGAGCTCCGGGTCAAGGCATTTGGATGGGTTGCAACAACAATACGGAGCTTGTGGGGTATTGTGATGCGGATTATGCTGGAGATAGAAAGGATAGAAGATCAACAACCGGCTATTGCACGTTCATTGGAGGCAACCTAGTCACATGGAAGAGCAAGAAACAAAAGGTGGTGTCACTCTCAAGTGCCGAGTCCGAGTATAGGGCAATGCGGAAGCTCACTACCGAATTGATTTGGTTAAAGGCTCTTCTAAAAGATCTCGGCATTGAATCATCAACACCAATCACAATGCATTGTGATAATGAGGCAGCCATCCACATAGCATCCAACTCGGTATTTCATGAAAGAACGAAGCATATCGAAGTTGATTGTCACAAGGTCCGAGAACAAGTTGGATTGGGAGTCATTCTACCGTGTTACACCGAAAGCTCCGAGCAACTAGCGGACATCTTCACCAAAGCAGCAAGTCCACAAGTTTGTGAGTACATTCATTCTAAACTCGGCCTTGTGGACCTCTCCAAGCCATAATGCCTACACTCTTTTTCCCTTAGTATAGATTTTTCCCAAGTGGTTTTTCTATACTAAGGTTTTTAATGAGGTAGGTGTTCATAGCTCCAAGCTTAGTTTTTAAAACTCTTTAGAACTAAGCTTGAGGGGGAGTA
>NW_006238922.1:2655771-2656258 GCF_000375325.1 Capsella rubella | reverse complement strand
ACCGGAATACCAAAAATGGATGATCATGTTGTTTATGATCGAGACGTGTCATCGACCGATCATGGTCGATCCGGATCGAGAAATCATCAACCGACCGTACGGCCGTCCGTACATCACTCGATCTTCACCAAGGCCATCCGTACAACCTCTCGATCAGGCCCGTTCCCAAGTCATCCACTTCAGCCCATTTAAAGGTCCTTATTCGTAGAAGACATGTTGAAAAGAAGAAGGCCTAGATCCTTCTTTTGTGACCGTTGGAGCTGGCGCAAGTGGGAAGAGTCACATGTGTTCTTTAACACTTTTACCTAGACATGTCGCTTTCCTAAAGTCAAATTGTATAGCATCTAGGGTTTTGGTAGCTTGTTTATAAATAGCTTTGTAATAGGTTCTAAATTAAGTAAGTAGAGTTTTTACACTCTCTCTTCTATTCTCTCTCACGTTTACAAACCGCAAACTCACTTCTCTTCCTTTGTTCGATCCAAATCTT
>NW_006238922.1:2655461-2655671 GCF_000375325.1 Capsella rubella | reverse complement strand
CAGAGCCAGGTTGTTCTTAACCAACCTATTGTCTCATCCACCTCGTTCGCAACTCTATTCTCTTTGGCTTCATCCATTGCTCTTGTTCTTGAAACCACCATTCGCTCCAAATCTTTACCCGTCGGTCAATAGCTTTGTCCAACGGTCCGTTCTCCATGGAAGGTCTCAAGAGCTTGGTTGTTCCGGTCACTCTCAAAGGTGGAAACTACT
>NW_006238922.1:2653960-2654915 GCF_000375325.1 Capsella rubella | reverse complement strand
GGGAACATGGCTCCATGGGGTTATTTGGCGGAAAGGGAGAACTTGTCACCGTCAATCAAGCTGAAGTTGCCTCGGCCAACAAGAGCTACTACCGGGGAAACAACAACAACAACAACAATAACAAGAGGCCCTTTTGCCACCATTGCAAGAGAAACGGTCATGTTCGTGAGAAGTGTTGGATACTTCACCCTCACCTTCGTCCGAGAGATGACAACAATGAGCCTAGAGCCCACCTTGCAAGCACATCCGGTGAAACCAACCCTCCGGAAGTCAAGTCTCAAGTCATTGAAGGAGGTGCCACTGCTCTCAATGCATCCTCGGAGCTGGTGAGGCGATCCGACCTCGATGCTCTCATCAAGGCTCTTAAAGAGTCATCCGGTAATGTGAATCTTGCTTTTAACTCCATTAAACCGCTTATAGTTGATTCCGGAGCCTCTCATCACATGATTAGTGATTCTAAATTGATAAGTGATATAGAACCGGCTTTAGGAAATGTAACTATAGCTAATGGAGATAAGGTACCGGTTAAAGGAATTGGAACATTGAAGTTGTTTAACAAGGATACAAAAGCTTTTTATATGCCAAATTTTGCTTCGAATTTGGTTTCGGTTAGGAGAGCTACTAAGGATTTGAATTGTCATGTTATCTTTGGTCCTAACGATGTTTATTTTCAGGATATTGAGACAAGTAAGCTTCTTGGCCAAGGCAAGACCAAAGATGATCTCTATGTCCTTAAGAATACCGACCTATCTTCCTCCTCTTCTTCTTGTTTTAGTTCTATTGTTGTTAGTGCTAATAGTGCTAATAGTGCTATTTGGCATGCTAGACTTGGTCATCCTCATACTCGTGCTTTAAGTTTAATATTGCCTAATGTTTCTTTTAAAAATGATGAGTGTGAGGCTTGTATCCTTGGCAAACATTGCAAATCTGTTTTTCCAAAGTCTATGACTATTTA
>NW_006238922.1:2652899-2653823 GCF_000375325.1 Capsella rubella | reverse complement strand
GGGTTCTAGAAGCTTTCACAAATTTTCAAAATTATGTGACTAATCATTTTAATGCCAAGATTAAGATTTTGAGATCAGATAATGGAGGGGAGTATACTAGTCTTGCATTCAAACAACACCTCAACAAACATGGAATCATTCACCAAACTAGTTGCCCATACACTCCACAACAAAATGGTGTAGCCGAGAGGAAGAACCGACACCTCATGGAAGTTGCTAGATCAATGATGTTCCATACAAACGTTCCAAAACGTTTTTGGGGAGATGCCGTTGTATCCGCTTGTTACTTAATCAACCGGACTCCAACAAAAATACTAAGCGATCTCTCACCCTTTGAAGTACTTAATAAAACTAAACCGTCTATTGATCACTTACGAGTGTTTGGGTGTGTGTGTTATGTATTAAAACCAGGTGAACTTCGGAACAAGCTTGAAGCTAAAAGTGTCAAAGGAATGTTCATTGGATATTCGATCACACAAAAAGGATACAAGTGCTATGATCCGGAAACAAGGAAAGTGTTGGTGTCTCGGGATGTTAAGTTTTTGGAAACAAAGGGCTACTATGATGAAAAGAATTGGGAAAGTTTGAAAGACCTATCTCATTCTACTTCCGACCGAGCCACAAACCTTCGGATCATTCTTGAAAAGCTTGGTCTTGAAAACATTCATGCTTCCACTCCAAGACCAACCCCTCCGGAAACTCCTAACCCGAGAGACGACAATGAGAATCTAGCCCCGGAAAGCCCAAGTGATGAAACCAATGATCTAGAAGATGAGTATGGTGAAGAAGAGGAAGGTTTAAATTCACTTGGAAGTGAACCCGAGTCCGATACACAAGAAGAGACACCTCACGATGAAGAGATTGTCCATCTTCGAAGAAGTGAACGGCTTAAGCAACCATCATCAAATTGGAAAAACACTCGGG
>NW_006238922.1:2652197-2652799 GCF_000375325.1 Capsella rubella | reverse complement strand
AGCTCACAAAGAATGGAAAGATGCCGTCGATAATGAGACCAAGGCAATGGAATCTAATCACACATGGGATGAAGCCGATTTACCAAGAGGAAAGAAAGCGGTTACTTCTCGGTGGATATTCACTATAAAGTACAAGAGTGACGGGGGGATAGAACGCTATAAAGCTCGATTTGTAGCAAGAGGGTTCACACAAACATATGGAGAAGACTATCTTGATACTTTTGCTCCGGTAGCTAAACTCCACACCGTCCGAGTGGTACTCTCTTTAGCCGTGAACTTGGAATGGGAGTTATGGCAAATGGACGTGAAGAATGCATTTCTTCAAGGAGAACTTGAGGATGAAGTCTACATGAGACCACCACCGGGCATGGAAGATACAATAGCTCCCGGGAAAGTTTTGAAGCTCAAGAAAGCTATCTATGGACTAAAACAATCACCAAGAGCTTGGTACCACAAGCTTAGTACAACACTAATGGATAGAGGATTCAAGAAGTCCGAAGCTGATCAAACACTTTTCACCCTACCAAGTAAAGAAGGTATTGTAGTCATTCTTGTGTATGTTGATGATATCATCATATCCGAGAATGACACGGTAGGGATTC
>NW_006238922.1:2651590-2652097 GCF_000375325.1 Capsella rubella | reverse complement strand
TGGGTTGCAACAACAATACGGAGCTTGTGGGGTATTGTGATGCGGATTATGCTGGAGATAGAAAGGATAGAAGATCAACAACCGGCTATTGCACGTTCATTGGAGGCAACCTAGTCACATGGAAGAGCAAGAAACAAAAGGTGGTGTCACTCTCAAGTGCCGAGTCCGAGTATAGGGCAATGCGGAAGCTCACTACCGAATTGATTTGGTTAAAGGCTCTTCTAAAAGATCTCGGCATTGAATCATCAACACCAATCACAATGCATTGTGATAATGAGGCAGCCATCCACATAGCATCCAACTCGGTATTTCATGAAAGAACGAAGCATATCGAAGTTGATTGTCACAAGGTCCGAGAACAAGTTGGATTGGGAGTCATTCTACCGTGTTACACCGAAAGCTCCGAGCAACTAGCGGACATCTTCACCAAAGCAGCAAGTCCACAAGTTTGTGAGTACATTCATTCTAAACTCGGCCTTGTGGACCTCTCCAAGCCATAATGCCTAC
>NW_006238922.1:2650503-2651490 GCF_000375325.1 Capsella rubella | reverse complement strand
TTTCCAGAATTCAATGAATTAACGGTGGGGGTGCCTGTAGGTTAGGTGTTCATAGCTCCAAGCTTAGTTTTAAAACTCTTTAGAACTAAGCTTGAGGGGGAGTATAAACCGGAACACCAAAAATGGATGATCATGTTGTTTATGATCGAGAATTGTCATCGACCGATCATGGTCGATCCGGATCGAGAAATCATCAACCGACCGTACGGCCGTCCGTACATCACTCGATCTTCACCAAGGCCGTCCGTACAACCTCTCGATCAGGCCCGTTCCCAAGTCATCCACTTCAGCCCATTTAAAGGTCCTTATTCGTAGAAGACATGTTGAAAAGAAGAAGGCCTAGATCCTTCTTTTGTGACCGTTGGAGCTGGCGCAAGTGGGAAGAGTCACATGTGTTCTTTAACACTTTTACCTAGACATGTCGCTTTCCTAAAGGAAAATTGTATAGCATCTAGGGTTTTGGTAGCTTGTTTATAAATAGCTTTGTAATAGGTTCTAAATCAAGTAAGTAGAGTTGTTACACTCTCTCTTCTATTCTCTCTCATTTTTACAAACCGCAAACTCACATCTCTTCCCTTTTTCGATCCAAATCTTCTAATCTCTTTATTCTCTCGATCTTTTACTTCAAATCTTACACTTCATGCATCTCTAGCACTTGTAATCAATCAAATTCATTGTATTATAACATATTCTAACCCAAAATAACTTTATACAAGCCATTCACTGCCTCAAAGCAATGGTTTTGGGTTCTTATCCCATTTGATACCAAATATCAACAAGTCTTTCTTCTAACTTCTAAACATTTTTCATGCATCTCTAGCACTTGTAATCAATCAAATTCATTGTATTATAACATATTCTAACCCAAAATAACTTTATACAAGCCATTCATTGTCTCAAAGCAATGGTTTTGGGTTCTTATCCCATTTGGGACCAAATATCAACAAGTCTTTCTTCTCACTTTTTAAACATTCTTCATGCATCTCT
>NW_006238922.1:2588070-2650403 GCF_000375325.1 Capsella rubella | reverse complement strand
ATTCAACCATGAACAGTTTCTTATGAAAGAAGAAACACTAACCTTGATCCATTGCTTGATTGGGTTTGATGATGGATTCAAGTCTTCTTCACAGATTGATTTCTTCTTCCCTTACTCCTTATTGCTTTCCTGTGATCTTTGATGAAGAAGATCACTAATCTCTTTTGTTGTTTTTAATCAGTGGTGTTTTCCCTCTCAATGAGAACAACGACCGTAGAGAGTCACTTTTCAACACCACACATATATATACATGTATATTGCATCTTTCCAGAGAGTTGTGTTGGTTTATAATAACCACCTCTTTAATAATGCATAAATATAATATATACAATAATATATATGACTTATATAATATAGTTAAGGCAAGGGAAGAGGGTTATCAATACACCCGAATTCTAATTCATTAATCGAAACCGATTCATCACGGTGTCGTCCCTAATATTAGAATCCATAAGATTAATATGAATTTGAACTTCATAAATAAACCAGAAGACACACAAGCCACACTTAATATAAAATATTCTTACAAATGATTCAGGAACCAAAATGCATCAGAATGTCCACCGCAAATTTCGCGCCTTTTTGGCAATCTATTTCTGAACACTTGTACCTGAAACCAGTGGATGCCCGGGAGCAAACTGAACAATAGATGGATTTGAAGTCTTTTGGTGATGACGGATCTAGGATAAGACGGTGATTGTGCAATGCATGATCCAGTTTTCGAGGAAGATTAGCACATACCTCGTGGAGGAAGAAATCACATGTCGTACAATGGTAGAAATGCTGAGAGTCGATAGGGAAGACGCACGCTTGACATTGCTTCTCGGCGTCTCGAACACAATCGTACTCTTGGAGCCTTAGACAATGTTGATGACCAAAATACTTAATCAGATCATCCCCTACTCTCTTGAAAGGTATAATATCTTCAGTATCATCCGATTCTTCTATTTTCCATTCTAGTTCCCTTCCATCCCATATATTTTCATGTGTTGCACATTTGGAATGAACTACATAAGAGCATTCCTCATGCCTACACGAATACTTCCCATATTTGTTATCAACTTTCTTATAGCAAATACGGCATGGCGAAATGACATGTGAAAGGTGAAGAGTGTGGGAGAGGCGATGAACATGACAGTGATCTTTATGACTCGGGGCAAATCCATACAATTATGATGGACCATGTAATTGCATTGGAAGCAAGCATAAATTGGTTCGAACGCCTTAATCAATCCACAAGCATCACATGGAACTGGTACCGGTCGAGGGAAGAGGAGAAGTGAATGTTGATGGCTTTTTGGGTTTGGAATAGCTAGAGGTGGACTAACTGCCGCACAAGAGAGATCCAAACAAAAGGTACATATAGAGCAGTGATAGAACCAACCATCTTTGAAATCTTTACCACACCAAGTGCACTCATCGAATATGCTATCGGCTTGGGACCAAATAATATCGAGAGACTCAGACTTCCCACGATCAGATGTGTTGGACTGAGTTTCGCCAGAGTCAACATTAGAGTTGAACATGATTCCCGTTTCAGGGTTTCGATAAGAGAGAGTGAGAGGGTGTTGGAGGTGATAAGGATGAGTTATCTTTCTTGTACGCCGTTGACAACCATTGTGAAACTCAACATTACAGGTGGTGCAGTAAAAATGTGGTGACTGCTCCATTATGGCTTTTTGGCCGCAGCACGTAGCGCAACCGAACCGAAGGTCAGGGTTGCTACGAGGGGAAAGGGTATGAGGATGGTGAGTTGGATGAGAAAGAGGACATCTTGGTCTATTATCATCATTCATTTTATTTTTCTCTGGTTTGGTAACTTTGGTTATGATCGATATGAGGTCTCTCAGAATTTATGCTATTCTGATTTCGTCATCCATCTTGTGGAGCAGAATAAAATGTTATGAAAACAAAAGTCTATGAATAATCAATGACCAACTTACAATTTTATATAACCATTATGAAGTAGACAAATAATATAAAATTAAATATAGCTCAGAATTGTTTAAAAATTTTATTATAATGGCAAACACACATACATAATAGGTAAGATACAGCTAAAGTGTCGTAACTCGTAAGTCAACTCAAAAGACACATAACAGTAATACTATTTTTAAGCATCTCCATTGCACAATTGATGTTGATATTTTAACATAAATTTAATCATAAAAATACTAATATTATATTATATTGTAAGTGTGTTTTAAAACAAAGCCAAACTCAATCAAAATAATTCAAGAAGTCACTTTAGACATAGTATCTCACATTTTCCAAAATCTTTTTTTAAAATTATATGTTACTTATGTTCTTCAATATGTCTAATTGAGATGCTCTTAGGATCATAGTGGTAATATTTAATTATTCTGTAGATAAGTTCGTGTTAGTGGTAACAGCTACGCAAGTGACAAACATATTAAATGTTAAGCAATTTAAAAAGATTAACGAGATCGTATTAACTGCTGACCATACAAACTGAAAATAAAATAAGACCGTGCACGTTATATAAGAATAAGCTACAAAACTCTAAGACATCTTTGCATATTTTAAGTTTTTAATATTACATTTCTAACTTAGTTTTTAGCCAAAGGGCATGTGTTTTGTATTTTAAGAGTGGTTTTCCCCATTTTTCACGGTTTGATTGTCATACGATCTCTTCCCTTAAGGGTATTTCTAGTTTGCATGGTCCAATCCAATCATTTATCCCGAAAATTTCTACAATAAAATTAGCTAGGTTGATAATATACTTCTCTATTTTTACGAAAAAATATATATTGACAAATATGATTTTACATGTATATTTAACTTTTTTGCCAAAAAAAAATTTCATCTTAATAGCTAACTTTAATATATAGCTACTATTTTTTTTTTTGCCGTAAAAGCTTATATATGATCATGTTAATTATATAGTCACAAAACCGTCATACATTTGCAACCTTTTTTTGGTCCGTATCAATTTGCAACGACAAATAAATAATTACTTAGTTTGGAAACAGACATAAAGAGTTTTTTTGCAACACCTTTGTAATGATGTCCGGAGTCTGAAAACGTAGGTTGTAGACTTGTAGTATATCTGAAATTGAGCACCGATTAGCTAGTTCTTCATCTTTTACTTCCCATGTAAAAATGTCTAGTTTCAGGTAATTGATTGAAGAAAATGAAAAACTTGAGATAGCTAGTCAAACCAAACATAAATTCAATTTTCATACAAACCACATGATATTCCAACAGAATTCGTAAGTTTGATAAATATAACAAAAGAGAACAATGCAAAGAGTTTATTATTGTTATTGTTATATAGATACGCAGCATACGCTGATGTGACACCTTTGATAATAGATTCGCTTTGGAAGAGACTCGTCTACAAAAATAAAAATAAAGACAACTTAATTTTACTTCTTCCTAAAGGAATAAACAGCGAATATATTATCCATTTTAAAAATAAAACCACTTTTTATTCCATATTGATAATAAACAGCGAATATATTCTATGTTTTTTTGTACGAAATTTTAAATTCGAGGAAAAAACTCATTACCTGGTATGTAAGTGCTGAGAGGTCTCATTCCTAATATTAGCAACTTATGTATACAATCGAAGGAATGTGTTGGATTTTGTAATAATCTTCATGTCCTTCCGACAATTCCTCCTTCCACCCCCTTCCAATACTCAGTACTTTTAAGGAAGTAATAAACCTTAGACCATCAGGAAGCTCCTTTAACTTTTCACAGCGATCAATCTTTAGAGTATGAAGAAGGGGCATGCAACCTTCTTCTACTATCCACTCTTTCCAGTCACGTAGTCCAGATAATAAAAGCTTATACAATTGAGAAAAGCCACCTTCCGAGCAAATCATTCTTGTCCCACAGAAAGATCGCGACCATAGGCAAACCTCTTTCAAGTGAAGCAGCTTCTCTAGTATCGGCATTGGATCCTCCACCAAACGACACTCACGCAAATCTAGGCATGTAAGGTGAGAGGGCAAGTGTTTCTCATCAGGTAACCTTGGCATATATATACTTATCTCTAACTTGTTGAGATGATGACGATTCAGAACCAATCCCTCTTCTAGCAACCTCTTTTTCTTGCAACCAAAAGGTATAACCTCTTCTATCATCCTTTTATACAAGGGATCCTCGATATTGAGACTTTCTAGGTGTCTCAATCCACCTATTGATGCAGATAGAGTTTCTACGTTGGTCTCACTATTTAAAATGATGCTGAGAGTCCTCAACCTAGCCATACCATGGAGATCCACTAAACGACATTTCTCAGTTGAAAAATTCTTCAAGGTCTCCATGTTTATAAGCTTGCCCAATTCCAACTCGACGGTTTCAAGTTCATACCGCGGTAATGCAAGGTATCTCAATTCTTGCATACCCATCAAGACATTTGGCATAAATACAGACCTCACGACTGCGGATCGTACAAAGACATCTAAATTTAGATAGATAAGTAACTTTAGATTTCCTAGAGAAGATGGTAGATGAGATATCACAGCTCCTTCTAAGCTCAAATATCTCAAGTGGATGAGCTTGCCAATGCTAGAAGGTAATTTCTTTCCTTCAAATTCGGCTTTAGAGAGATCTAACACCCTCATCAGTTGTAACCTCGTAAGGGTTAAGCCTGATAGCATCCAACCTCTTCGAATATCATTCCATATGATCACGATAGATCGAAGTTTTGGATTCTTTATAACTTGCTCAACATGTAATTTCGTCGTAGGATTGTGTAAGACGAGCCTCCGAGACGTGCTAGGAGATTGTGAGTGTGCAAGAGATTGAGAGGGTGCAATCGAAGAGTTAGTACCAGCAACTTGTAGGAAATTCTCTTCTTTAGCCTTAAACAAACAAACTTCTCTCATCATGTCATGTAATTGACACGTTTCAAATCTCATAGTCATGATGTCTCTTTCAGAAATGACCATGTTTCTCCTCACTAACTCCTCTATGTAGCCATCAGCAACATCTCGGATGGTTGCTCCGTCATAGTTCCTAGGTTGGGATATTCCTTCCGTTGCCCAATGATAAGATAATTTCTCTACATGTATTTCATAATCTTCAGGAAAATGAGCAAGGTAGAGGAAACATTGCTTCAAATGAACAGGCAACTCTTCAAAGCTCAAAGACATTATATAGTTAAAGGATATGTTGTCTTCTTTACTGAAGCTATGTCTTGCAACGATGTGGGTTCCAATATTCTCAAAAACTCTTCTCCAATAATGCGGTGTGTATTGTGTAGCTAAAATTCCTCCTAACACTTTGACAGCCAAAGGCAACCCGCCACAATGTTTGATCATTTGCTTACCCATCGTTTCCATTTCCTCATCAACCTGAAATTCTGCATAGTGCATCACTAAGTTGAGTTATTCTTCATTGCTACGTTGCAATTGGACGTGATAGGAATATCTTAACACCAGTCTATTTAGGCCAAAGAATATTATACAATGGACATTGAAAAATAAATCACTTTAACTGAAAGCTTACTGAATGCATTTTTCCTGGGAAATAATATGCTTCTAAAAAGTGTCCAACTTTCTTCAATAGTTAGGCATTCGGGTTTAAAGTTGATATTTGTTGTCTCTGTACGCATTGCGACACTCTCATTTCGAGAAGTAAGTAACACTTTCCAACCTGCTCGTTTCATAATAACCAAACGCAAAGAGCACAATGAGTATATTTAGACTATGAGACATGAGTTATTTCCATCTTTATTTTTTTAAGAACAATTAGAGATCACCTTTTCTGGGTGGAAATATTGGCTTGATTCGGTTCCAGTCTTCTTCTTTCCATATATCATCGAAGACAATCAATGATTTAGATGTTTCTAGCAATCGAAAGAGTTCATCGTGGAGGTCAGATTCTTCCATTTGCAAGATTTCACCTTTCCTTTCTTTAGATGTGAGATTCTGCAAGATCATTTGCCAAACAGTCTTCCGGGTAAAATTTTGCGAAACACACACCCATGCGAGTCTATCAAAATTATTCTTAACCTTCTCGTGAAGATAAACTTGTCTAGCAAGGGTGGTTTTCCCAAGACCACCCATTCCAGTGATTGAGACAATCTGAATGTCACCATCCTCCAACAAATACCCAACCAGTTTCATAACATTTGATTCCAGTCCTACAAGATTGCTTTCGTGGTCACTAGCAAATTGTTGTCGCAGCTCCATTTCTCGTTCTTGTAGTGGATATACAGACCGCCTGTCATCGGCAATTATTTCATGTACTCCAAAACTCTTCATATCTCGAATCACTTTGGCGATCCTCTTACTTATGCCTTCAATATCGGATGCAAATCGTCTTCGATCAACTATACTGGAAGCAAATCTTCGTATGCGCTTCATGATCTTCTTACTTTTTTTTCCGTCTTCTTCCTTGAGAATAAACGTTTCGATAATATCCTCAGCATCATAAACAATTTCCTTTATCTCGTCCACACAGTTTCTCACCATCTGACTTGTATGTTTCCTAGTTTCTGCATCTCTCAAAAATGACTTTAATAGGTTTAGATTACTTTTTAGTTCAGTTACTTGATCTTCGGCTCCTTGAAATTGCTCGTATTCTTGGCTTAGTCTGTCCCATAGCTTTTCTACTCCAAAAGACAAAAGTTCCATAGTGACTCCTGCTTAAGCAATATCAAAATAAGTAAAATTCAATTTACTATTGTAATAAGTACCAAAAGAAGTCAAATATGTATATATTAAAGTACGGTTTTTCCAAAGAGAAGCTATGAGAAAATTATATTTGGCACTCTATTTTTTCTACATGTATCATTTTAGAAGAATTTGTTGTAACAATTTTTTTCAACTGACTTTTAAAACCAATAAACACAAAATACTTTTTTTCTCTATTTTATCTTTATTTCTTGACATGATTTTAATTAAATAAAATGTGAAGATCAATTTTTTATGATAAAATAAATTGAGGATACACATTATATGGTGTTTATTGTTTTGCTACATATAGCATATTGTCCAACACTAGTTTTCTGTTATATCTCATCACGTTAATATAAGTAATTCACATGATATAATTATTACAATTATTTTTGAATATCATTTCAATTAAAAGTAGAGAAAGGGAATTTATTACTTATGCCCTTTCCTATATACTTTTTTGCAAAGATACCTTATTTTTGTCATTTCCATTTCGCCCTCTTTTGTACAATTACAATATGTCAACTTATTTAGAATTCCCTATTTTTTTAGGTTTGCATTTCTATATATTTTACATTTATGGTATAGCTTTGAAGGGGTAAGGATTAGTATTTGGAGTTTTGCGTTTAGAATTTAGTCATTTTGTATTTAGAAAAAAGTATTATTGAAAACATACAACAACAAAAAGGATAGTTTTGCAGCAGGGTATGTATAGGAAAAATGTAATTTTACAAAAATATATCCAACTAAAATCCAACTAATGGGAAGGCTTACCAACCCGGCACAGCAACGGGTCTGGTCTCTCATTCCTTTCCTACCCAAGCGATGGAACCTGCGTGGTAAAGCCATTGGATCTGATCTAGGAAATGGACTCTTCCAGTATCTCTTTGACTTTGAAGACGACCTCCAAATGGTATTGGAAAACAGACCCTACCACTTTGACCACTGGATGGTAATTGTGGAAAAATGGGAACCAATCATTTCTGCCTCATTCCCCTCAAAGATTCCCTTCTGGATTGAGATTAAGGGTCTCCCTAAACACTTCTGGAAACTAGAAATGATCCTGTCAATCTGCGAGGAAGTGGGAGATCTCCTGGATCACGAAATTACCGCAACAGTTATTAAGATGAAGGCTCTAATAGATGGACTCAAACCGCTGGTCAAGGAGACTATAGTTGAATTTATGGATGGGAGTGAAGCTTTGATAACCTTGGAGTACAAAAGCCTGAAAAAACACTGCCTTCACTGCCACAGACTCTCTCATGAGAAGAAAGACTGCCCTGGAATACAGGAACCAACCCCTGTACAAAAAGCTCCCCCGTCTACTTCACACCACCAATCCAAAGCATCAAATGCCAGATCCCACTCGTACAGAGAGGTGCACTCTGAACACAAATCTCCCCAAGGCAACACAAAACTGGACTATCAAAGAGCACGTACTAACACCCTGTCAGAGAAACATCACGGGGAGGGGAGACACCACAGTTCTCAATCCTACTCTGCTCCCAGAACCGCACATCAAAGGCCATATAGCCGAAGATACTCACCTGAAAGAAGTAGAGACCCTAATCACCGTGATTGGAACAGAAATCATCAAAGAACCCTCAGAGGAAAATACCCCCCTACCTTGCAATGGAGAGAAAAATACGCCCCGGAAGGCAACCCATCTGTAAACCTCGTTGAAGCTTCTGACTCTTCAAGACCCAGGCGCCCTCCTCTTGAAAGGAACCTACAGGCAGAGTTTACTCCACCCCCTCCTGCGCCTGTGATTCCTACCAGAGAGTCAATTATGGAAGACCTACAGGAGGTGACAATCCAATACACCAGCTGTGCGGACCCTACTGAACAAGCAGCCAGAAAATACAGAGTGATACAAGGTGAAACCAGAGGCTTAATGAGCGAGACAGCAGACCAAATCCTTGCAGCCTCTACTGCTCTAAATACACAGATTCTGGAGAACGAAGTTGAGGAGGATCAAGATCTCCCAATCCACCCTGCTATGGCCCAAGGAAACCCCTCCCCAGCAACAAGGAAGAAAAGAGGACGCCCCCCTCTAGCAAAAACAAGCACCAAAAACCCTCCCCACCTTATGGGAGCCAAAACTAGCAAAAGAAACAAAATTCTTGGACAAGGATCCCCAAAGCGAAAGAACACACCAGAAAAGACTACCAACCCGCAGGGACCCCCTACTGGATCCAGAAACTCAAAAGCTCAACAAAAGTTAACATTGCAGGATGATGACACTCGCCCATCTACAAGCAGAGCAATACCAAAGTCAGTCATTATCCCAGCCATCACAAAGAACAGGAAGGATTTTCAGCCTTCCCCCCCTCCTCTTCCTTAAGAGTTTTGAGCTGGAACTGTTGTGGTTTGGGGAATCCCACAACAGTCCAAAGACTAAGAGAGATGCACAAAAGTCTCTCACCTGATATAATCTTCCTCATGGAGACAAAGAATACTGATGCCTTTGTTCTCAATAAACTTCAAGACTTGAACTACTCAGAGCACAAACTTGTTTCCCCCCACAGCCCGGGTGGTGGTGGTCTGGCCCTCCTATGGAAACAACATTTGGTTTTAGAAGTCTTGCATTCCAGCACAAACTATATAGACACCCTAATCACAGCTGAAGGAAAGTCCTTCTTTGCTACCTTCACCTATGGAGAACCTGACAAATCAAAAAGGAAAACTATTTGGAATCAGATTTCAGCTATGGGACATCTTAGACAGCAACCCTGGTTTTTAACGGGAGACTTTAATGACATCATTGACTCTTCAGAAAAACAAGGAAGACCAGAGAGACCGGAGGGCTCCTACATCGACTTGAGATCTTTCATGTCAGAATGTGACCTGTTTGATCTACAGCATTCAGGCAACTTCCTATCTTGGAGAGGACAAAGATATAATCACCTGGTCCATTGCAGACTGGATCGAGCAATGTCAAACAGCTCCTGGGCGGAAGCTTACCCTTCAGGGAGATCAGAGTATCTAAGATTTGAGAGCTCAGATCACCGACCTCTTTTGACCTACTTTGACCTGAGGAAAAAACGTAAGAAGGGGTTGTTTCGCTATGACAGAAGATTGAAAAGAAACAAAGAAGTCACTCAATTGATTCGAACTCAATGGAGAGTTGAAGAGGATGAAGAAGTAGAGGTGAAAATTAATCGCTGTAGATTAGCAATTATAATATGGACCAGAGAACACTACCAGAATAGCAAAAAAAAGATTGAAAAGGCAAGAGACAATCTGGAACTGGCCATGTCAAGCCCTCTCTCGAGCACCCTCCAAATTGCTGGTATCAATGAGGAACTATCAAAAGCCTACAAAGAGGAAGAAGAATTCTGGAAACAAAGAAGTCGTCAACTATGGCTCACTCTAGGAGACAAGAACACTGGCTACTTCCATGCAATAACCAAGGGTAGAAAAGCAATAAATAAGTTTTCTGTCATAGAAGATGCTTCGGGACAAGCAGTCTATGAAGAACCTCAAATCTTAAAAGTCATCACTGACTACTATCAGGATCTGTTTACTTCTAAAGGAACTCCAGTTGACTCTACCGTTGAGGAGGCTCTCAGCCCTTGTATCTCTGAGGAGACAAATGAGGCTTTAATAGCAATACCCCAGCCGGATGAGATAAAGACCGCATGTTTCTCTATCCATGCTGATAAGGCACCAGGACCGGATGGCTTCTCAGCAAGTTTTTTCCAATCCAACTGGCACACTGTAGGCCCCCAAATCACACTTGAAATCCAGGATTTCTTCACCTCTGGTACCCTGCCTCATAACATCAACAGAACACATGTTAGATTGATTCCAAAAATAACAAGCCCAAAGAAGATGTCTGACTATAGGCCTATAGCTCTCTGCTCTGTCTACTTCAAGATCATCTCCAAAATTCTCACCAAGAGGCTACAGCCAATCCTCCACAGATTGATATCAGAAAATCAGTCAGCCTTTGTGCCCAAAGAGCCATTTCAGACAATGTACTCATCACACATGAAGTTCTCCATTATCTGCACTCCTCATCTGCAAAGCAAAGATGCTACATGGCCGTTAAAACTGATATGAGTAAGGCATATGACAGAATCGAATGGAACTTTATATCAGAAGTCCTTACAAGATTAGGCTTTCACCAAAGATGGATAAGCTGGATCCTCCAATGTGTCACCACTGTTAGCTACTCCTACCTCCTGAATGGATCGGCTCAAGGACTGGTCACTCCCCAACGAGGCATTAGACAAGGTGACCCTTTATCTCCCTACATATTCATCTTATGCAGTGAAGTTCTGTCTGGTCTTTGCAAGAAAGCACAAAGGGATAATGCTCTTACTGGAATAAAAGTGGGCAAGACAAGCCCTCGACTGAGTCACCTCCTCTTTGCGGATGACACCATGTTTTTTTGTAAATCTGACCCCCAAAACTGTACTACTCTACTGAACATCCTCAAGAAGTATGAGCTTGCATCGGGGCAGATGATTAACACAGAAAAATCCGCTATCACCTTCTCGACCAAAACTCCCTCAGATACAAGGCAAAGAGTCAAAGATCAGCTAGGTATACAAAGGGAAGGAGGACTGGGTAAATATCTCGGCTTACCTGAACTATTTGGAAGGAAGAAAAAAGATCTTTTCACTTCAATAGTCGACAGAATACGGCAAAGAGCTAGCAGTTGGTCATCTAGATTCCTCTCTGCAGCAGGCAAAACCACTATGCTAAAATCAGTCCTTGCTGCCATGCCAACTTACTCGATGTCCTGCTTTAAGCTCCCCAATTCACTGTACAAGAGAATCCAATCGGTGTTAACACGCTTTTGGTGGGACTCGACCATGGACAAGAAGAAAATGTGCTGGATTGCTTGGGACAAACTTACAAACTCAAAAAGAGAAGGAGGATTGGGTTTCCGAGACCTACAACACTTCAATGACGCCCTTCTAGCCAAAATTAGTTGGAGGATCCTCATCAACCCAAATTGCCTTCTAGCCCGAGTCCTGCTTGGCAAGTACTGCCACACCACTTCTTTCCTGAACAGTGTAGCTCCGGCTTCTACTTCTCATGGTTGGAGAGGGATCTGCATTGGTAAAGAGCTTCTAAAATCACAACTGGGAAAGGTAATTGGAAATGGGTCTGATACTCATCTCTGGACAGATCCATGGATCTCTCTTACCTCGCCAACCACACCAATGGGACCTGTACCTGAGCACCTCCAGAACATCAAAGTTTCATATTTCATTTCCTCCACAACTCTTGAATGGGACGTTAAAAAAATCGAAGAAACCCTCCCAGACTTTGTCGATCAAATTCTGGAGATCAAAGTAAGCAAACTAGGAGCCCCGGATTCTTTCTCTTGGCTCCCAACATCTTCAGGCCAGTACTCGGTAAAATCTGGTTACTATGAAAGCTTGAATTTGCACCCGGGCTCCACACTGCAGCAAGACCTGAACCAAGGTTTTGATTGGAATGCTCATATTTGGAACTCTAAAACTTCACCAAAAATGCAATTCCTCATGTGGAGAATGATGAGAGAATCTTTACCGGTGGGTGAAAATCTTTATAACCGCAACATCAATAAGGAGGCTCGCTGCCCTCTTTGCGGAGCTCGTGAGACGACCATACATCTTTTCTTCACCTGCACCTTTGCCTCACGTGTCTGGTCTTTGGCCCCCTTTAAAGACCAATTCGATCCAAACCAATATCGCACTCTCCGACTGCTCCTTGAAAACCTCCGAGACCGGATCTGCCTGCCCCCTGTGGGAGCTGGACCGGGACCACTTCACCCCTGGATCCTGTGGAAGATATGGACTGAGCGGAATCAACAAGTGTTCTCCAAAACCCATGCATCACCACAAGCCACCCTCTCCCAGGCCATTAACCTCTCTAGGGAATGGCAAGAGGCACAATCAAGAGAGAAAGATCCACCTCCAAAACGCGCAAAACAGAGACTCCCCCGGCCAGGATCCGATACGATAATCTGCAAATCAGATGCTGCTTGGGACAAGACAACGAAGCAGGCCGGGCTGGGATGGATCATAAGTAATCACCAGTCACAAATTTTGGCATCGGGATCCGCCTATACAAAGAATGTTAGATCTCCTCTTCAAGCAGAAGGACTCGCTATCCGTGACGCCATCACCCATGCCGTGCAACTCGACTTCACAAAACTCATAATAGCTTCGGATTCATCTCAACTTATCGAAGCCATCAACTCGGAGACTCCTCATAAAGAGCTCCACGGGATTCAACATGATATCCTTATCTCTGCATCTTATTTTTCTGCAATTGACTTTCGTTTTGTACCTAGAGAAGAAAACGAGGAAGCTGATGCGTTAGCAAAGCTTGCCTTGAAAAACTGTTGTTTTAGGCTAACCGAAGCCCATTAATGAAGTGGTATCCTTTTCGGCCCAAAAAAAAAAAAAAATCATTTTCTCCTATTAATATGTAGTTTAAAATAGGAGACCTACATTAATCCCTTCTTATTATCCTATTTGTCTGCTACATAGCCTATTTTCCAACACTAGTTTCTGTTTTATCTCTTCATTATTATAATATTTTATAATGTAATTTCGATTAAAATGAATCGTTTTCTCAGATTAATACTGTATGTAGTTTATAAAGATATTACTAATCCTACAGTAACCCATTTGTTTTCACTATGTATAACATATTGTCCTATACTAAATTTTCTGTTTTATCTCTTCACTTTAGTATAAATAATTCTCAGGTTATGTTAAACTAAACGAAATAACTATCTTCAATTAATATGTAGTTTATAAATATTTATTACTAATCAAAAACTAAAATTTAATCATATATATATCCAACTAAAATCCCACTCTCTCCTTTCTAGTCCATTTGGCATCCATAGCGCTAAAATATACATTTTCAGATATTTTGTAACTCTCATTGTAATATTTAAATCAAATAAATGTATTTTTATGCATCTTGTCACATATTTCATTAATTTTCATATTTTCCCACATATTTTAACTCTCACATTAATAATCATATCCATGTTTTAAGGCAATAAAATTTAGTATTGTTGACAAAAAAAAAAAATTGGTTAATTCGAAATTTTTTATTTTGACAATTTTTTGTTAGTAATGTTATTAAGGAAACTAATAATAACTAAAAATTCAAAAACATCTATTAATATGTATTAAATTAATAATTGCGTTTTTGTACCTCTTATTTTTTTCTGTTATTACGTATAGATATAAATTGATAGAAAATTTAATGTATTACTATTAACTACCCAATTAAATAAATAAATTTATACTATGCTCCTTAAAACCTATATTTCTAATGACATTCAATTATAATAAAATTCCTAGATAAAAATTATCAAAAAAATGTACCTCTATAGGGAATTGATAAATAGGGTTTCCTTGATAAATATTTTCATCTATCTATATTCAAGCTTTTCATATAATCTGTCTCTCTCGACAGACACAATTGCAAGAGAAACATATATTCCACAGACCAGAACAAAAAGAATTACTAACCTCTTGCAGACGCACTAGGAACTTTAACGTCGTCGCCCTTCAGGAAGAAGAATGGCTAAACAGAGATGCCTGCTCTCAAATGACATTCTGTGATCAAGCGACTCCTCCCACAAAGGCACAAATAATGAAATAAGACTTTGCTAACAGCTAAGCTATTGACAAAGTAAAATAAATTAATAAAAAATCATTTGACCAAAAAAATAAAAATAAGAAAAAATCAAAACAAGGTTGTGCACGTTATACCTTGGGTTAATCCTTAATTACTCATAAATTTAGTAATGGCCGTGTTGGTTTAACCATGTATGTTTTTATTTTTGGATGTTCCATGACCATCCTCAAGCACCAAGATAATAAATACTACACATAGTTGAACGTTGTTCTAAGTGTTTAACTATATGTAATATTCCAGTTTCATGGTGATACAGATGTTTAAAAGGATTGATTTAGTCACCTACTTTACTAAATTGCACTTATTTTTGGTCAAACCTCCTAAGAGAACTCCACAATTTAACATGTTTGAGCTGGTTTCATGATGGGTGATAATCTTTTAAACATATAAAATTGTATCCTTGTAAAAGATAAGTTTTGTTTATAAAATCAATTAGAGAAGTGTTGACTTGGCGCGTTCCATGTAAAAATCGGTGTGTTGTGTGTCTCTCTATACCTTAATAGGTTCTTTATCATCACTTCTTCCGGTTGTGGACTGGATTTTGATCATCTTTGAGGCAAATCTCTGGTTAAGTATTGTCATGAAAGATCGAAGAGAATGTGAAGTCACTCGAGATCAATAACAGAACACAAACGAAGAAACAGAGTAAACAAAGAAGATGATGGCACGCAATGTTTATGAGTTAAGATCAATTATCGCGATTGATCCTACATGTCAACTAGAATGGAATCCATCAATTCACTATCTCAAGATTACATATTCATCGAGCGTTACACAGATTCGGAGGTTCATGATCAAGATATCCATCCTTAAAAGATCATGAGTATGACTCTTAAACTTGCTGTTTTAACTACTCCAAAACCAACTTTGTTTCAATTACTATTTCGGTTTAATGTCCATAACCATTGCTTCAACACGATGAAAATATATTGACTGATAATCATATTCATACTTGAAAGTCCATATTGAATTCAAAACATGGCTCTGTTAACTAACTTTTCACAAAAATAATATTAATGGATAAATCGAATGATCATCAACTTTTGAATAAGTCTAATTAAGCAACTACAAATCAAGCTTTTGGAATTAATCCAGAATCAATCAATTCTGCCGAATCAAATAGTACAGCAGTAACAAATTGAATCCGTTGCAAAAACAAGAAGTTGAAAATTTATCAGACTTAGACCAAATAAAAATAAAAAGAGATAAGTGAGTTAAATAGTTCTAACCAAAAAAAACAAAAATTGAGAAGAGTGTTGAATGTTTCATTCCCGCGTTAAGATACAAATTATTTCTATACTATTTTGTTTTTATCAATGTATCCAAATCGCCGAACTGAACATTTTGGAAATTAACGTTGACTAATGATTTTAATTTGGTATTTATTTTTCTAGCTAATTAAAGCCAGATAATTCGTATCCAAATTTCTTTAAAAAAACGAATTAAATTTTAAATGTCCAAATCAAAATTGTTTTTTTTTTTAGTTTGAGTAACGCATAACACAAGTTACATACACCATTCCACGAAGATGCATGGATATTTTACACTTTTGTATACATACTACACTTTTTTACCATCTCTAAACACACCTTTATTAATAAAAAGCATTTTTAACAGAAATAATAAAAACCTTGGTAAACAAAAATGTGCCTTAGTGTTTCACCTTTAAACTTTTCAAATATATAAGCAAAGTAGTTTTTAGGTTGAAGTTTATTAGTATATTAGTATATGATATAACTCGGTCCCAAACATTGACTTATAAAACGAGTCTTTTTATCTATTTCAACAAACTTTTTAATCATACTTTCGATTTAATTAAGTAATATGGAAAAAATAAAATATTTTATTTCGTTTTGCAAAACATAGAAACACAAAATAGAGGCAAATTTCATAAATATCACTAAAATAATGATTTCCAAAAGTAGCATTATTAGTTTTATTTTTAAAAGTTGCCATGAAAATATTTTTTACAAAAATGATAGAAAACTAGAACTAAACTTTAAACATTGAAAACTAAACCCCTAAATCCTAAATGCTAAACTCTATCTCCTTAAAAGTTTACTATAAATGTAAAATAATTACCTCAACCCCCAAAGAAGACAACATTTTTAAAACCTTGAAAATCAATTTTTGTGCTTATGACATTTTTGAAAATGAAATTTCTGTAAAAGTTTTTAGAAAATTAAACTAACTAACAGTAATATTGTTTTGGAAAAAAACTTAAAAATGTGATATTTTGACTAAATTTGCTACAGAATATTTAACTTTCATATGAATAAAAAAACACAAAAAAAAATCATTTATATTTCCGCGTAACTAAAGTGTACTTATCAAAAATTTACTACAACAACAATAACAAGTCCGTACCACCAAGTCAACAAAACCCATGTTCCACTTTTAATTCTTCAACACGCTATTTTTTGTTTCCTCCTTTCTCAAAAATTGACCTTAAACAAATCTCTCTACCTACTTAAAACCATTTCATGTTCCAAACTCAAACACCATCATCATCATCATCATTACTACATCAAAACAAAAACACAACTACACAAGAAATGGGAAAGAGAGGACAAAAACAGAACAGGTTCTTGAGAATCATCACCATGCCTCTAAAAGTACTATGCAAAGCTCGTGATCTCTACATGAGAAGCATCACAGGCTGTGCAGCTCGAACTCACTACTCTTCAGCCGTCGACGCCGCCTCGGTTCCATTTCCGAGAAGCCGGAGCACTTCCTCAGCCTTCTCCTCCTCCGCTGCCTCTTCCCGGAGAAGATCTTCTGATTACACCTTTGATGATGACTATAGCGAGCTTCTTAGAGCTGCTTCGGCTAGGAGTTTAGGTCATAAGAACGAGATTGATATGATCATACATCAACAGCTTCAGCAGCAGCAGCTGCGGCAGAAGCAGCAGCTGGAGAATCGCGTTGCGGTTGGAGCGGTTGCGGTTGCAGTTACGGGAAAAGGCGGTTTGCCGAAGAGTTCGAGCGTAGGGATTACAATGGCGAGGATTGATGAAGAAGAAGAAGAAGAAGAAGGATCTTTTAAGAAGGGATCTGAGATCTTATTATATCCTCGTAGTAGATCACATGCTGTTACCATCAGAGGATCCAAGTTTTAATTTTACTAATTATCTAATTAAGTTTTCATTTTGGCTTTTAAACGTATTTTTCTTGAAGTTATTACGTAATTAATTAATGAGAGTAAAACAAATGTGGAGCTCCTAGTTAATTATAATTTTTATGTAAAGTTATTTATATGGATTTATACCCAAAATAAAAAAGAAAGATACTGTCATATATATCTATACTATTAATTGGGAAGCACAACTTGAAACCAAACACCCCCTAATTGAAAAAAAAAAAATCATGAAATATATTCCATTTGCCAAACAAAATTATTGACAGCAAAAAAAAAAACTAAAAAACTAAAACAATCTATATTTATGGAAATCATAATAATCTTTTACCATAAAAGTAGACAATTAAATTCAAAATTAATATATGTAAACATGTCTATTTTGAATATACGTTAACATATTTAATATTAATTTAATATTTTAATATAATTTCGAAATTAATAGAATAAATATAGAATGAAATCTAATAAAACAAAATCATCATATATCTAAAAAACAAAGATAAATTTTTTATAGATTAATAAAAAGATAAAAAAAATATGTTAGCATATGAAATAATCAACTAATCAAATTTTACATAGTATATATACATCATCAAATTTTTAAAAATTATATAATTTTTAAATATAAATAAAAATTAAACAAATCAATAATTAAATATTTTTTTGCTAAAATCATGCGAATAAACATTTTAGATCACATAAGTTTCTTATTTTCACATAAAAAATATTCATATTCAAAAAGCAATCTAGCAATTATAGCACAAAACATATCTACAAAATGTATCATTAATTCAATTAGTTAATGATTTTTTATTTGGTCAAACAGTTAGCTTATGATTATTCTAAACTTCTTTTGCTTATTAATTTCAAACAATCTTAACAAAATAAATCTTCATCCATTGGCAATTTGCATATCATTACTATTATCAAATATTAAATAATTGTTTTATCAAATATATTCCAGTTGCCAAACAGAATTATTGACAGCAAAAAAAAAACAAAAACAATCTATATTTATGTAAATCATAATAATCTTTTACCAAAAAAAGTGGACAATTAAATTCAAAATTAAATATATGTAAACATGTCTATTTTGAATATACATAAACATATTTAATATTAATTTAATATTTTAATATAATTTCGAAATTAATAGTATAGATATAGAATGAAATCTAATAAAACAAAATCATCATATATCTAAAAACAAAGATAACATTTTTAGATTAATAAAAAGATAAAAAAATATGTTAGCATATGAAATAATCAAGTAATCAAATTTTACATAGTATATATACATAACTGATCATATCATCAAATTTTTAAAAATTATATAATTTTTAAATATAAATAAAAATTAAACAAATCAATAATTGAATATTTTTTTTGCTAAAATCATGCGAATAAACATTTTAGATCACATAAGTTTCTTATTTTCACATAAAAAATATTCATATTCAAAAAGCAATCTAGCAATTATAGCACAAAACATATCTACAAAATGTATCATTAATTCAATTAGTTAATGATTTTTTATTTGGTCAAACAGTTAGCTTATGATTATTCTAAACTTCTTTTTTCTTATTAATTTCACACAATGTTAACAAAATAAATCTTCATCCATTGGCAATTTGCATATCATTACTATTATCAAATATTAAATAATTGTTTTATCAAATCATTAACTACATTTTGAGATTATAAACATATAGAATTTCTATTAAGATTAAAACTAAATAACAAGTGGATATATCACATTTAAATTATTTTAACGACTTATTACCAATTTTTAAATAATAAATGGATTATATTTTATGATTTAATCTAATTGAAAACAAATAAAATGTCAAATTGGTATGATATAATAAATAAATATCTACAAACATTATCTCACATATACATATAATTTTAAACTATCTTTGAAAAATATGATATATAAGTTTTGCATAACCGGTTGAAATAAAAAAAAAATTGGTGGTTATATTTAATTGTCAAAATCTCAAAATATTGTACAAAATTCAACATTGGGACGTATAAATCTCTACTTTTGGACGATTATATGAAATTTTACATATATTAAAATAATATTTAGTTACATGTAAATGGTGTTATTTATTAAAAAAATATAAACTTATAGGAATGGATACAAGACGGGAACTTATAATTCGAAAACAAACATTATCTGAATTATTTCTCATAAATAAAAAAAGCATGATCAGATATAATTGTTATGAGACATGGTTATAAAGTTAAATTCACTTTCAACTTTCAAATATAAAACTACGAGTATGATACGGGACATGTAATTTAAATTGCTAAATTTAATTTCCACTTTCCTATTTATTTCAAATATTTAGACATGATATGACGGGTACAAGAAGATAACGTATACTTCGGATAACAAAACTACAATAAATCCATGTATTAAAAAAAATAGAAATACCTAAGTCTTTAGAAAACAAAAAGGCTAAAACATGAATCTTTGAATTGAAGAAAGTAATGAGAAATAAAGATGAAACGGAAAGATCAATAAAATTAAAAATCGAACAAGGATTGTGTATGATAGGATTACAGACAGTGCCTTGTGGATGAAAATGGTGGGAGCATGTGATTTAGATTGATAATTAGATTTTCATTAGTTTGATAAAAATAAATATTTAAACAAGGAATACGGGTATCGCATCTAAATATTTTACCAAGTTTCTTATAATAAACATTGGCAAAATGATTATGTTTTAAAAATAAACGATTACGGGACAGAAATTTTATGATAGATAGAAGACGGGACGGGACGGGACGGGGTGGGACGGGACGGTTCAGGACAAAACATAAAGGGACAGGACGGGTTTTCCATTCTAAACTACACATAAAACAATTCAAACTAAAGCCATACCCAAATCCGATTTAACATCTCTAAGCAAACAGTGAAATATTTTGATTAGTTTAAAAAATAAACAATGAATATCATTTATCATTCTCATATAAATAATTTTAAAATTGTATTATGTAATACAATATCTATATTTTACAACTGTGTCTCTATATATAGTTTATCAAATAAACTCATATAACAAAATTTTACCAAAATAGCATCTATTTAACAAATCGTGATTTTGTAAAAATAACTCCGCACGTACGTGCGGGTCCATCACTAGTATTTTTTTAAATTCGTATAAAATATTACGAAAACAATCTAAGTTTCAGTTTATATTTTTGGTAAGGAATCTAGAGTTGAACAATTCATAATGAGAATTAAAATTGAGCAATAAAGTAAAGAAAAAATAAAACATGCACCGTAAATGGAAACAATATAAATAAAAATAGAATAGTGATTTTCGAGTAATGAACTTTTTAATTTGTAAACGACTTCAATTTCATGTTGTCTACTTTTCTAGACCAGAAAAAGCAAATGACACGAAGGTATTTTTACGTGATCTATATATAAAGTTGAACTAGTTGACCCAAGAGATATGTTTTCTTTTTGGAAAAAGGTGGACCAGAATCTGAATTCAGGTGATACAGAAACAGGATTTACTTGATAAGAATGTAATAGGCTATTATGATTTCAGATCCAATATAAAAAAAAAGAATGTGAATTGCATATACACAAAAAGAAAACTTGACGACAAAAAAAAAAAATACACAAAAAGAAAACTAATTTGATCGGCTTATAAGATTATGTACCAAACCATTAACTTTCAAACAAGGGTTTTGTGCAGAAAATTTTGCTAATGAAGTTGCCAGTTTTCTAATTTTATATTCCCATTTTTTTTAATTACAAATCAATCATACAAAGTTAAAAATATATATAGAATATTAATATTTGTCATTATAAAATAAATAATATGTAATATAAATCTAGGAGTCTAATTCTACACTCAATTTTTTAAAATATAATATTTGTGATGGTAGAAACGTTTACAAGATGCGTATAAAAATTATATTGCGTATTTTTTCCATATGATTAATCTGTATTTTTGTTTAAAAGGTAAAATTAATAACGAAATAAACAAAAGCAAATTAAATTTAGTATATTTTTATGTTTTCCATGAACTCGAGTTCTATTATTAGATCATATGATGATGATTGGTAAAGTTAGAAAAGCAATGTTGTAACGCTTAAACACGGAAAAATCAATGATTTATTGAATTCGTGTTTCTAGTTGCACTCTTTTTATTTATATCTAATATGTTTTTATTTTTATTTTGTCTTCATTTATATCTAATATCTAAATTCTCAATATCGCTTTGTTCATCCTACACTTCATACAATCACACATGTATACTCGTGTCGACATGTGTAGTTGCACTTACATAAATATGCACTTAATATAGCAACTTGTGGTTGCACAACAATTAATTGTTCTTTCGAAAACATTAATTTCGGCTATTGTCTTTATTGTGGCTCAAGTCATATGTTCACCAAACTTTTTCGCCGCATTTACCAACTTTAGTTCATAATTTCGTTTACTGACCACCCGCATTATTGTAATGGACTTACCGACTAGGTGGGAATTGTTAAACCTTATATATATATTTTTGGATTCATCCTTCAAATCCAAACCATTTTAAATTATAATTCTAAAAATAGCCTAGTAGGGAATTAACTACAATATTGGCAAGAAGTAAAAAATAGAACTTCGTTTGTTGAAATTAAGGTATAAATATTCTAGGAAGGCAAAACATAAAGTTTGGAATTAGTTGTTTGATAATTAGTTGTCCCTCATCAGCTGGTATAAATAGACAAAAATACGTTGTTTTATTTAACAAATTATTTAGACATAGTAAAATAAGTTTCGACGATATTATTATTCATCAAACAAATAAGTGAAATCATGTTATAAGTTAAATGAATGACTATTGAATTATCATGATATCAATATATATATATATATATATATATATATATATATATATAATTTATAAATACATCATGTTAAACTAAATTGTATAGCGATAAATTATGATTTATGTGATAAATTTATATTTACCGTGTTAACTCAATTACTATATCACATACAAAAAAAAAATGTTAAACCCTACTATATAATTATGAATGTCAAAAATAGTAATAACATGTTAAGAAATATTATTTATCATCAATTACAATAAGATAAAAATGTAACTACCCCAACCAAATTGGGTTAGACAATATAATAAAGATAACAATAACGATAATGTGTTACATTTACTTGTACATGCTAAAATACTTCAACTTCAGAATATTAATTATTTTATCGAATTAACACATTATCTTTATTGAAGAATCATAAACATTACAAAACATATTAGATCACATTGTATTGCGATACATTACCAGCTATATAGTAAACTCATAATTATCGTGTTAATTCGTTTATTGTATTATTCATAATTGTTGCGTTAAATAAATTATCGTGTTAATTAATTTATTATCGTATTAAAGCATTTAGTATCGTATTAAATCATATCGTTGAAGTTAAAAGAAACAGATAAATAATTATCGGTATCTATTTTTTTTATATTGCTAAAATTTTTGTTAAAGGTATAAAGCTATTTTGGTCCAATTTACACAAGGAAGAGAGAGAACTAACTTAGAAAAACTATCATTATATACTTATTTTTATGGTCTTTTATGTATATAGAGTAGTAATACCCAATATTATATTGCTAAAAATTTTTTTTGTTTCTAATAATTAAAATAAATAGATTTTCTAAGTTGAATTAGGTTAATTAAGTCTCATATAGCCTTCGTTTACTTACGTCCATTGGCTAGGTAAAATGATGGATCGATTTACTTCTCTTCTGAAGTAGACTATGATTTGCAGATGCTGTTGGAGGATGGTTTTCACTTTGGATTCGACACACTTATGCTCATCTATTTTTTCTAAGTTTTTTAGGGGTCTTACACTTAACCTTTTTTATTATCTTCTCATTATTAAACATACCATTTTTTACTTTTAAAAGAGGCTTCGATAAACCTTTTGATTTCTGCAAACATAATAACAACAATTATTTATATTAAAAAAATCAAATGTAAATGTACTTTTTATTATATTTTTACTTTTAAAGAAGCATCGATACAACTTTTCTCTTTAATAATAATAATAATAAAAAATAACAAGAAAAAAATAACAATAATAATAGCAACAATAGTTATCAAAATTTTCAAATATAAAGATAAATTTTACAATGTTTTGACACAATATATCAGTACTACAATTCAATATATTTATTTTGATCATTTTCTTAAATTATGATTTAGAAAACTTATGAATATCATCAAATAATAACATTTCAACATACTTATTTGTACAACCAATGCCCACATATGCATTAATTAATGGCTAAGTTTTGTTTATCGTATTCGTACATGTATTCTAGTGTAAGCAGTTCGACATATATCATCTTTGGTCATTTCAAAGAACTCAATTACTTACACATTCCTATTCTTCAACAACCCTTTTATCTCCAATAATGTCTTTGATGCCTTCAAATATTCTTTTACTGCTTTTGATTTTGTTTTTGATTTTTATTTTAACGTTTTGATGACTACTTTTTATATGCATCAAAAACGCTGAACGTATTTTAATCTAAAATGCATCAAAAACTACCTCCTTTTAATATATATCAATATTAATTTTTAACATATCCAAATATGGTATCAATCTTAAGTTTTGTTTTAAAATAGACTATATATATATATATAAATAGATTAACGACATCGAAGTTACATTCTCAAATAAACTAGATACTTATATACATCACTAATCATTGGTCTAAGTTAATCATTGGAACTTTTGGGATTATCTAGTGTTGAATGTAATATAGAGTGAAGTTGATTAACAAACAAAAGGTCCACAAATAGTCGAAACAAATAATATCGTTTCAGTTTTGCAAATCATGATAACTTAAGCCTTAAGCCACCCACGAATCTTAGTATCCAGAACATTGGCAATGTAACTATAGCCAGCTTCCGTTGGATGTATCGAGTCAAAGAACATAAACTCCGAGCGATTCTGACACATGGTAGAATAAGCATTACACATGAAGCTTGTCTCTAGGTATCCTGATCCACAACATCCTCTCGTCGTCTCTTTAAACCCTGTTTTAATCCCACATACAAGAATGTTATAATCAATGCTCAATATTATCTCATAGGGGTAACTTTTGGATCAAGAAAGGTGTTTATATGTAATACCGTATTTGCTAGGTCTTTGGATCATGTCCATCATAGGGTCATAGACATTAGAGTAAAGTATCTTGCTTTCTGTTAGTGATCCTTCGATCTGAGGTAAGAGCTTCTGAAGTTTTTGATTGTATAAAACAGAGTCTCTGTTTTCTTGTTCCAAACAAAACCTAAGGACGTTGCGGAACTGAGCAGTCATTTGAATCGGTAAACATCCCATTGGTGGTAAACCTCCGACCAAAAATTTCCGGCAACCGAGACTGTAAAGCTCCTGCGAAAACACCGGGAGATGATACGAGATATTAACTAGACTAATTCATAAAATACACCATACTTTAAGTTGCGAAACCCTAATTTCTTGTATGAGGTACAATATATACTTTACCCGCACGAAATTGTTAAGCATGTTAAGTACAAACTCTTGGTAATCAGAAATGGTAGGATACTCTCGACGCCACGAAGGAACATCGTAATAATTCAAGATGAAATCGTTAGGTCCTGCACTCACAACCACAAAAGCATTGTTTATGATCTTCATGGCTTTCTTGTCTCCCACGATACTCTTAAGACGAGCAATGTAACTCTTTAACATATTTGGTTGTTCCGAGACACGAATCGCTTGTGTCGAGAGACTGGTTCGGTCATCGTAACCTGCACCAGCTGATGCGAAACAGACTCCGGTCAAGATCTCTTGGTCGGTGAGATTCGGTTGTAAGAAAGGAGGAACAAACTGTTTGATGTTGAGTTTGGTTGCGATTATGTCGGAGAAAATTTTCCCGTTTGAGAATCTTCCGTTAGGTGAGTGGCTTGGGAAATCAATACCGTAAGGAACATGTTTAGCTTTGAAGATTATTTCTGAAGGATAGTTGTTGTTGCCTGTGTCAACGGTTGAATCGCCGAAGATCAGAATCGCTGGAAAAAGCGGTTGCGATTTCGCGTTTGCGAACACGAGTAGTGTTGTTGTGATGAAGAGAGTGAAGGCTATGGTTATAGACGTCGACATTTTTTATTATTGTTTTAGTTTTATAGATTTAAGGAAATGTGTTGTTTGGTCATGAATTTATAAGAAGTTTTTGTTGGTGATTTTTTTCACCACCTGATTAGTGTTAAACAAACAATCTCGTAACAACTATTAATAAATTAAAACGAATTTAATTTGGTTCACTTATATTTCGCAGCCACTTAATATAGTAGACCAATTTGTACAACTTCTTTGTACTCGGTTCTGAAATGAAATTTATTATGTTTGATAATTAGACCAACATCTATGTAGGTGCGTCAATATCGTATAGTTTTCACCACACATTTACGTAGCATTAACGAGACGAAACTACCAACTTATTTTCATAACTTTGTGGTGCATTTACTAACTCGAGTTGTGAAAGAAAATATCATAGTTGTCGGAAAATATGTTCACTGGGTGAAGGTTCAGTTGGTTTATCTGATAGCCAAAATGCAGGCGATTTAACTATTCCCTCACATTAGTCAGAAAATATTCCAAATTCGAAACAAACAGTGTAGTGATCTTTCTAAAAATAGTCTATTTTGAGATTGACCGGATTAGTCGATAGGGTTTATAAAAAAAATATCCGACTTGTGGGACTTGTTACAAAACCTATATATTTAGGACTCTATCTGAATCTAATCCTTTGTCTTCTCTAATTCTACATTAATTAGCCTAATAGTAATAGGTAAGTGATTGTAACATGGACCTGAAAAGGACTTCGTGTTTGGTCATTTGCATAATACACATGGACCACATGGTCTGCATGGACATGGTCTACACTCTACATAATTGTCGAACGGTTGCTTGTATGGAAGTAGATGAGCATGTACTAGCTAGGGTGAAATCGGTTATGATGATTCGGATCACCCGAGAGAAAGGGGACGTGTAATGATTTGGAACATTAATTTAACTCTTTTAAGCTCGTGAAGAACTGAAAAGTTTTAATTACTATAGTTGGAACATTTCTTTTTAAGTGTTGTAATCTTAAAAGCGTTAAATAAAGATTTTTATTAAGTATCTGGAAATTATTTATTAAGTTCGGTGATCTTGAAGTAAAGTAACAGTAACCTTATTTTATTTATGATCTTGCATGTGCACTAAGAAAACAAGCATTTATTATAAAATAAATGAATTTCTAATTAATTATGTTTCTATTTTAATGTAGTCAAAACCACATGTTATACTTATGCAAAAATGAATTATTATTATTATTGTGATTATTATTATTATTATTTTTCATCATGAGAATTATCCTTAAAATGAAAAAACCATATTCGCGCCTCCGCGAAAATTCTTATACGAATACATATATGGATAATGCTAAATTTTAAAACGGATAATAGATATCCAAATAATTTGGACAGGATATCCAGTATTTGGATGCGTATATCCAATATTTTGGTATAAAATATCCGGTACTTTGATATTTTAATACATATTTACGAATATCCGCAGATAATCGTATTTTTAATTAATATCCGAATTTTTGGATACGGATACAACTTCTAAAATCACGGATAATACGGATATCCAGTCAACAATCATTTAAAAACAAACAGGTTGTGTGACCAATTTTTCTCTATGATTGATATAAATAAGCAAAGAGCAAAAAAAAAACAAACAAAACTCATAATATTACAGTTCATGTAAAATTATGTAAATTAGACTAAAATAACAAAAAAAAACTCCATAATTATGTACATATGAATTTTAAATAATTATTGCATAACTTAGTAAATATAAACAAAACAGAAAAGCATTTTTTTAATAAGGTAGAGACTTGGATACGTAATAAGAAAGAAGTGTATACCGTTTAGCAAGCAACTAAAGATACAAGTATACAAACCATATCATAACCTATAATAAAAACAGATATAATAATCATTGCATTTTGACATTTTTTATACGTTTCAATAACACTAACACAACAACAAAAAAAACTCACGATATGCAATCCAAACCTTTCATTTTTTTCCCTTTGTATGACATTTTCTTGTGACGACAGAACCAATCGAAACTATGAACATTTGGTTGCTCCTTTAACTGGAGGAGCTCTGTAGTAAGCAGGTACAGTTGCTGGGAAAAACATCTGCCTAACTCCTTCAGCTCTTATTATCGGAAATATTATCCCCGATGCTCCCTGCGATTTTTCGCTTTATGCGTTAAGATCATATTGATACAACTAAAATTATATTTGATGAAACTGAATAATGTAATTCGTACCCATATCAATCTGCCTCCAAGCCAGATTCTTTTGGGCGAAGGGAATGGGATTAACAACCGTATGACTCCATAAACCGCAACCGCAAAGAAATGGCAGACAAGTGTTAACGGTCGAGGGTTCAAACCCGAAAGCAAAGACACAGGTCCAGTTGTGCACATGCCCCCGAGGCCCAGATAATCGAAGCACGCTTCTCTCATCTCGTTTTTTGCTTCATTTTCTGATGAGCAGAAGACTTGGTAAAGAGCATTCGCGAGGGTGTTAATTGTGGCTGCCACTGGCTGCAAGGGAGCATTTATAAAACACTGGTTCACACTTTGACAGCAATATAAAGCTTAAATATCTTAATTCTTATATAGACTACAAATTAGTCTGCAATTGACGTTTTACCTTTCGCAGAGTATAAAACGATTCGAGATATTTGCAGAGACTAGCACCGTCACTTAGGTCACGCAGAGGTCTAAGAAGATTACGCAGGACAACAATGTCAGATAATGCAACGGTCATTCCTCCACCTGTTAAAGGATGACGCATGTTAAATGCATCTCCCATTAACAGTGCCCCTGGAGTAGGATAAGGAGAAGCTGGCATGCTTCTGTTTGGCATGGACTTAATATTTCCTTTTTCAACCGCAGCAATGAAAGCGTCATAAACCTCATGAGGCATCTAGACAAGAAGAGAAAATAGACAAATTTATCAACAAAGAAAAGAAAAATGCCATGAAGTGAAGTGCAGAGTGTGAAAAAAGCGCACATACCTGTGGAGCCACAACAGTCTTCAAATACTTTTTCATTTCTCCATTTGCAATGGAAGGCAATTTCTGACCAGGAACATCAACTAGACACCGGACCTCTGTGCTACTAATTGGATACATCAAAATTGGTGATGGATCTGCTAAGACGACATGTCCATGGTTTGCATATGGGAGATTGCAGTTCTCTAGGACTAAACCGACAAAACAAGAAGGCACCTCAACCTGCGTGAAGATAGTACATATATATACTAATTACTTATGAAGCTAATGCAGTGTTATTTGTTTTTGGAAAATCAGCTGACATTAAATCTTGATATGACAAAACAGAGAAAGGCAGTAAACAGCATGTTACCTGAGGATTGCACAGAGAGCGACGCAGATTTGAGAAACAACCATCGCAAACTATAGTTAAGGATGCAAATGCTGTTTGTTCCTCTCCTGCTTTATTCTTGTATCTCACACCTTTGATAGTCCCATTCTCTTCTAGAAGAGAAACAACTGTTCCTTGCTCTAGCTTAACACTGTTGAGCATATCAGTAGAAACAGCCATTAGTAGTACATAAGTAGCTCCCATATGTATTATTTAGATATATTGCCTCATATCAAACAAAGGACCAGTGATTCAATCAACAGAGAATAAAATGAAGAAAAATATAAATCAGTGATAACAGTTTCTCATGCATCTCCATTTATAACATAAACTAAAACAATTTCTTAAACTGCGATCAATGCCAAGGAATTTCTCATAAGTGTAGGTAAAGAAAGCAAAAGGATAAAAGGTCCATAACACCTCGAGGCGTTTATAAAAAGAAGAAACATACTTGGGAAGTGAATCAGCTTTCTCCCGCATTCTTTGTATAAAGCGTCCATTGTGAAAGCTCCTTCCAGCTACATCTTCGTGAAACTTCTCCAAGGGATAACCTAACCGAATGCGTTTCCCATCCTTAAACAGTCCATAACCATACACACGCTGAGCATCTATTCCCTCCACACAATCTGCAGATAGCATCCTTGATGTCATTTAACTAGTAAAAAACTACAGAGCAAACTAGAGGTGACGAATAATTGCCCCATGGATTCTCAACCAAATCTTTCCTTACCTTCAATCCCCAACTCCAGTAACTTAAGGTATCCCCCAGGTTGTAACAGCTCCCCAACAATACGATCAGGCTCCGATAAATCTCTTTCAATCACGTGAACTCGACGCTTATCCTACAACATAAGATCACAAATCAATGTGCAATTTAGCACTTCTAGCACACTAAGAAGCAATTAATTTCCTTATACAACAGACATAAAATAAAAAGCCTAGACACAAACCAGTAGACACTGTATATAAACCAATAAATAAATTCTCCAAATGAACCAACAACCATAACATAATTAATCCTGTTTTGTAATCTAGTTAGCTTCTCACTCAACTTAATCCTCAAAAGTCCAAGAAGAACAATAAATTTAAACATTTTCCCCAAATAAATTAGCGTTAGTTGACCATGCTAAATCACAATAAACTCGTGGATTCCGCGAAACAAGTAGTTTTCGAAACGAAGACGTCTCAAGAAAAAGGACAAGAAACGAGTCGTGCAATGTGGGCAAAACATTTTAAAAATATATCACTAACAGTGTTGAGTTGACTCACGCAAAACCCAAGAACTCATGCATTGTGTAAAAACAACAATTTGTAATCACAATCCTTGATTTGAATCTATGCATATTCCAGTAAACCTTTCAATCCAAATCCACTAAACAAGAACGAACTGCTTCAACACAAACAAAGAATCTCAAAATTTGCTTTCACTACAAATACATTGCTTCATCATCCTTCACTAATCTATAATCACCATATCACCGAATCAAATCCTCTAAACCCTCTCTAATTCCGAATCCTTACACTACCGAATCAAACAGAAGAAGCCAAAAAATAATAATTGAAACAGACCTTTCCAAGAGTATAAGCAAGAGCAGAACCAGCAACACCAGCTCCAACAACAATAACATCAGCGACGGTGTCTCCGGTGATATTAACGGATCCGACGTCTGAGGTGACGGTAGAAACGGTCCGATCGTGACGGATACTGTTGTTCTTCTTCGGCTTCACGAAAAATCCATAAAAAACGAAGACGGAGAAGAAAAGAGCAGAGATCGATAAAGGCGAGATCCAATTCCATAAATGTGACTCCATCTTCGTTTTGGAATTTACAGAGGATTTTTTTGCTTTCTGCGGAAACAACGAGAAAGAGAAAGGAAATGTAATGCAAGTAAGTAAGTATGTATATATGTTTTATTTTTTTTCTATTTTTATTTGTTAACTTTTAGGAAAAATCCAAGTTTGTTTACGCTGGCAATTTTGTTGTGTATATCCTTAAAATATTCGTGTTGTTGGTAATCTCAAACTGGGTAAGTGGTAACGACAAAAAATCAGAATTAAAATATTTAACAACATAATTAGTGAGTTGTTGGGCCTCCTCTCAAGAATAAAGGAAAGCCCAATAGAGAAGTATTCGTTCGGAGAAATCTAAAACGACGTAGTTTGGAGCTGTCAAACTAGTTGAGTATCTTCTCGAATGTTCGTTTTATATCACAGTCGACTCAACGCACTTCGTAACTTCTCCCACCGAATTTTCTAGAAATCAGAACTTCAAAATCCACCATGGATTCTTCGGCCATAGCTATAGCAGCGGCTAAAGTTTCTGATGGCGACGATGAACTGGAGGAGGAAGAAGGAGAAGAAATCGAATCGGCTCCTCCTCTTCAAATCGGAGAAGAAAGAGTTCTCGGTGCCTCCGGTATCAAGAAGAAGCTTCTTAAACTCGGTGCTGGGTACGAAACTCCTGAACACAGTGATGAAGCCACAGGTTCTCTTCGAATTCGTTTTGATTAGAATTGTAATCGCATTCATGAATTTAGATGATTGGTTTTGATTGGAACGGAATGATTTTTTTTTTGTAGTTCATTACGTTGGTAGTTTGCTTGATGGAGAAATCTTCTATTCAACAAGAGATAAGAGTGAACCTGTGACTATTACTTTAAAGGTTGATGAAGGTTAGATTTGTTTCCTTTCTTTGTTTTCATTCTTGGTGTTCTTATATTTCTTAGATTGACTGATCCGGTTTCAATGAGTTTATAGTTAGGGCTCCTCGAGGCTTAGGAGATTGCATTATGACAATGAAGAAAGGAGAAATTGCATTGTTCACTTTGCCTGCTGATCAAGGTTATGGAGCTCAGGGATGTGATAATGTGCCTCCCAATTCTGTTATTCAGTTTGAAATTGAACTTTTCTCGTGGATTACTGTTATCGATGTTCGAAGAGATGGAGGTATTATCAAGAAAATCCTAGAGAAAGGAAGTAAGAATGGGAAGCCTGGTGATTTGGATGAAGTTCTTGGTTAGTATGTATCCACGGCTAGTTGTCTTGTATGACACATCTTGAACTGGTGATAATAATGACCAATATGTTGTTTTCATTTTTGTAGTGAAGTACCAAGTTGAGCTTCGTGATGGTACTGTTGTGGCCAAATCACCGGATGAAGGCATTGAGTTTTGTGTGAATGATGGTATTTGACTTTAAATTACACTGTATATAGTTATGAAGTAGTCTGTATTCATTTCGTTTCTAATTAGGTATGCATTGGTTTTTAGGTCATCTATGTCCAGCATTGCCACTGGCAGTTGCAACCATGCGTCCTGGAGAAAAGGCCAAATTGATTGTCCAGCCTCAATGTATGGGGCGCTGTCACTTCGAAAGTTTTCAGTTTTTGTTACTGTGAAATCCTTTGCTAGAATCTGATAAATGTGCAGATGGCTTTGGAGAAGAAGGAATTCAAGTGGAAATATCAAGGCTGTTCCACCAAACTCTGTGCTAAATATTGACATAGTGCTGGTTTCCTATAAACCTGTTATTGATGTCGTGGGCGATTCAAAGGTTCTTAAGAAAATTCTGAGAGATGGTGAAGGCACAAGTGTTGCAGATGATGGTGCCACTGTTACTGGTACGTGTGTGTGTAAGATTTAGTCACAGCATTTATTTTGACCATATCACTAGAATCTGAAAACTGGATTACGAGTTAGAGAAATTCTCTTAGGGATTATGCGTTTACATTCACTCAAGCCGAAAATATATGTTATCTTGTCCTAGCTGGCATGACGTAGTTTGAAAGTTCAATGCAGTCAGTTATGTTGCAAAGCTAGAGGATGGAACTACATTCGAAATGAAAGGAGTTGGGGAGGGGGAGCCATTGGTTTTCATAACAGATGAAGGTATGTCAATGTATTCTAATAAATCTTTTGGTTCTAGCTTTGCAACATAACTGACTGCATTGAGCTTGAATTGCTTACGTGGTTTCTGTTGAACTATTTATAGAGAAAGTGATCTCTGGCTTAGACAAAGCTGCTGCAACAATGAAACGAGGGGAAAAGGCGGTATTGACAATAAGTCCTGAGTATGGATTTGGAAATGTGGAAGTCCAGTGTGACCTCGCTAAAGTCCCACAATGTTCAACTCTTATATATGAAGTTGAAATGTTAGACTTTGTCAAGGTAATACTGGGACCTGAAAGTATTGGATATTGAGCTCTGAGTTCTTGTTCTGTATATTCTTTATTATGTCCATAGTTCTGAACCATAGCGAAAATTTTCCTGTGTTTGGTTGATTGCTTAACAAAATCTGAAATATTATTTCATATCAGCAATATAGCTCTATAATTACCATGGAAAGATTTTATTTCAAATCTTTTGAAACACTAAGTTTTTCTGTTGTTTCGTTGACAACAGGAGAAAACACCCTGGGAGATGAATAATGAAGAGAAAATAGAAGCTGCTAATGGAAAGAAAGAACAAGGCAATCTGCTATACAAAAATCAAAAGTACCAGCGAGCAGCTAAGAAATATAATAAGGTGGTTCACCAGAAAAAGTATAATTGAAATTAACACAAGCTACTTACAGCTGTAGAGTTCTACCACAGTTTTCGTTATCAAATCTGGAAACTAGCCATATTGAGCAAACACTTGACATATACCATTCGAATCCCTGACATGTATACTTGGAACATGGTAATGTTTACAGGCTGCAGAATGTATTGAGAATGGCTTTTTTGAAGGTGATGAAGAAAAGAAAGTCAAGGCTTTGAGAGTATCCTGCTTCTTGAATGGTGCAGCCTGTAGTCTAAAACTAAAGAATTTTCAGGAAACAATCAGTCTATGTTCGGAGGTAAACAAGTTCAAGAAAAAAGAAGTAAACTCATATCTAATGAGACTTGGTGGCTTTCCTCTTTCGTTTCAGTTACGCAATTTATAACCTTTCCGTAGTTTAACATCCACTAGATGTTCTGTGTGCCTGTGTAAAATGAGTAGCAAATTACTTGCTCTAAAGATGATAAGATCTCTTTCTTTCTTTTTTTTGGTTACAGGTGTTAGGTATTGAGTTCCAAAATGTGAAAGCTTTGTATAGGCGAGCACAATCCTATATCGAGTTGGGAGATTTGATATCAGCAGAAATGGATATAAAAAAGGCTCTGGAAGCTGATCCTGAGAACCGGTAAAAGAAACTGCATATGTAGTTTATGGCATCCTCATTTCTCCTGGCCTTATTATGCATTGACACTCTAAATTTCCAGGGAAGTGAAGTCCCTTCACAAGACGCTGAAACAGTCTAAAGCTGATAGCAACAAAAGAGACGCTAAGCTCTATTCAAACATGTTTGCACCATCTAAAGTAAGTTTCCGCTGTCTTTAGTTATCATATTCATTCGCCAGAAAATTAAATTCGATTTCGATTCTAAAAGTTGTGATGATATCTTAATATATACTTGTGGCAGAAATTAAAACTTACGGAGACAGAAGAAGAGAAAATGGCAACAAACATAGACACTACAGAGCATTCTAGTGAACAGTTCAGTTGAATCACAATGCCACAGACAGATAGGTAATTTATGTGGCTTTGCATGAAAGAACCATGCAAAAGTGTAGTTCAATGTCATGAAACATACTCAAAATAGTAAAAATATTGGAATTTGGGATTTTGAAGTAGTGGAAATAGCTGATTTGATTCAAATATATCTTTTGTGTAACTCATGTTGTTGCTCTAGAATGTAGATTATGACCATGGAGTCTTCTGGCCTTAAAAGCACAGGTTTGAATCTTCTTCAATGGAAGTAATAAGTTTTGATTATGGGATTTCAATATATGAAAGTTTGGTGTAGAACATTATGGTATTAGGAATGTTTAATTAGCCTTTGTTTATCATCTAAGCACAAATATAAGGTTGATAGATATAGAACTGCAGAAATGACTATGTGCAAGAACTTAAATCTTGTTGACTTCTTGAAATATTAACTTTTATACTATTTTCTATAATTTGTGTTCTACTTCTTTTTTTTATTATCATTTTGTGTGGCCGTACTCGCTATAGGTCCATGCTTAAGCCAATATTATGATTTGAGGGGTCTTAAGATTGGATATCATGTATTTGGTAGTTTAGTTGATAAATACAAAATATTTTGATATTTTCATCATTTATCAGCATAGCTGAATAATGATTGTCATGTTTTTTACGTAACTATCCAAAATAAACGACTTTAAAAATTATATGTTTTTTGTTTCGTCTACAACAATTCACATGCACATTTGGAGATGAAATAGATGACATCGTGGTGGCACTATAAACCTCTAGATTACATATCTTCAGCAACACAAATTAGTGGGTCACATGACTTTATATATTTATAAACTTCAAATAGATGGTTCTAATCGTTTTGTCAAAAAAGAAAGCAAATTTAAGTCAAATATTTTTAATTCTTAATTGTACATGATTGAAATTGAACTGATACGGAAACCATATTTAACTTACTTAATTATATACCTAACACGGTGATAATAGTTCACTTGCTTGTCAAAGATTTCTTTTGGGGAATGATTGAGTCTATGGTTCCAAGTTAGAGACTCCGCTCGAGAAAGTGATTTGATATAAAAGGTTCTTTTGTTAAAAAGAAAAAAAAAGTTAAATTTGTCGAAATTTGCTACCCTCTCCGTTTCATTAAGTGATGTTTAAAGATGATACATACAAATTAAGAAAAGAAGAAAATATATAAACTTTCATTTTTCCATAAAAATTCCATTAAATACAATGAATTCAACCAATGAAAAAGACGATGTATAATATGATTGGTCAAAATTTATTAATTACATTAAATATTTTCATAGAAAATTAAAAACATCACTTAAAATGAAACAATCTTTTAAGGCTAAAATATCACTTAAAAGAGAACTAGTTAAGGATTCTAAAGTATTGATGGTTTAACGATGACGTTTCAACTAATTTTTAACATTTTATATTCGTTCGAAAATTTTCTCGAATATCCGAGAACGTTTTTCGACTATTTTCAACAAATGTTTTTCTATCGGAAAATTTTCCGCCCATCAGTTTATCGAAATTGGGTTACTTTGTAGTATTAACTTGTAGTATCAAGTTCTCGAACTTTCTAGCTATACATGAAAAAGAATTATACACTAGTCCAATGTAGTACAATGTAAACTAAGAGTGTAATAAATCTAGTATCCAATCGAATTAACCGACTTATGTACTGTGAAATAAACCAAAGACTATAATATGTAGATAGGAACCTATAATGGATGGTGCAGGGTGTAGGTGGTAAAGTGAAAGAGAGAGTATAAGTAAGATGGGATATAAATGAATAGTACGTTTAACATCTATTGCCACCACTACCACTAACCTATTGGCCCAATGTTCATAATCAGTAAGCCAACTGTCAATTATCTACTGCATGCAAGCTAAGACTGTCCAAAAGGAGTTTGTAACACTATGTGACAAAAACCCTTTCTTAAACTAATGTTATTTCTCTGTCTTTTTGAGTTTTGGATTCGATCTCATGTTTGCACTTTGAAACGACAAAAGCAAAAATTATTTTGTTTGTTCTCTCACACAAACAACATGTCAAGAAGAAAAGATCACATCATCATCTTAACCTCTAAATGATATGTATTAGTTTCCTATTGGTGGGAGTACAAACAAAGATCACATCATTTCAAACTCTAATGATATGTTTTAGTTTTCTATTGGTGGAAGAACAAAGAAAAGAAGGAATGATTTCAACTATCAACAAACTCTAGACAAAAGTAAAAGTCTTTTCCAATATCATGGATATATATCTCTTTTTCCCCCTTTTGTAATGCTAAAAGTGAAATTATAATGTCTTACATCATAAGTGAAATTTTATTTAACATCATGTATAATAGATATATCGAACAGTTTTGAATTGATGAACTATTTACGCGTTTATTTCGAGAAAACTTGTTATTATGTTACACATTGGATTTAGATTATATAGCAACCTCTTCGTCATCACCGATTAGCTAGTTTTGAGTTAAAAGTTCACAATCTCTATAATTACAACTTGTTTTTTTGTCGACAATTGTACATTTATTTTTGAATTTTAAAATATAAATAAGACTGTTGAAGAAAAAAAATATATATACAAATAAAAGACTAAAGAATTATGGTTATATATTTTATTTTTCCAAACCAATACCCTTATTGGCTGCATTGAAAGAGTATATCCTCTTCTTAAAGGCCTTGAAGCCTAGAGAGAAAGAAAACAAATAACAAAACAAAAAAAGTTTGTGTTTTCATTTTGGGAGGAATCAAAAGAGAATGGATTTATCAGACTTAGATTACAGCGATGCAGGAGACTCAGGTTGGACAATGTACTTAGACCATTCTTCTTCTGTGTCAATGCACAATGGAGAAACAAGACAACAACATGATGAAGATTCTTCAATGGTGTCGGATGCATCTTCCGGGCCTCCATATTATTGCCAAGAGATCGTCCCTGAAGATGCCCTCCAACAAAACACGCAATATTGGTGCAAGAACAAGATCAAGAACAAGAAGAAGAACAAGAAGAAGGTTCTTGAAGAACAAGAATATAGTGAGAGATTCAACTCTTCCCTTGATGACACAGCTAGTTCATTGGTATTTTTCTTATAAACTTATCTTTGATTCTTACTATTTAAAAATGAGCTTTTACATATTTAGTAAGTTTATATCATTTTAATCTCAATATTTGGAAAAACAATATTAAACAGCCAGTTCGAGAAGAAGTTTCAGCGGATAAGCAACATCGAGATCAGTATCAACGGTTTGATGATTTCTCTCAAAGCTACTCCACAAGAAGTATATTCAAGGTTTCTTCATATTACTTTTTTTTGCTTCATGGTCACAAACCAGTACTTCTTCTTACAACTTAATTTGGCTTCTCTATAACTTTTTGTTTGAATAGTTTTAAGTTTTTTTATTTATTTCTGTTGCAGGGAAACTTTAACTCAAGTTTCTTACAACAAGCTTTCCCGGTTGAGAAATTAGCATTGGATAATCAAGGTTATGATATGCCCATTATATTTGTTTCTTTAATCATAATTAATAACACATAAAAACAAAAGAAAAAACTCATATATACATGGGTTGTTTTACTTAATTCTTGCAATAATCACATGATGTATATGTATATAAAATATATAATTAATGTATCATGCATCTATGAGTACAAAAATATGCATGTAAAATTAATTAAAATTGTAGCTTGACAATATGTGTATTTGCAGGTGGAAGTAATCAAAAGAAGAGGAGAGGATAAAGAATGATCGTTGAATCTTTATTATTTGCTTTAGAAAGTTGAAATTAAGTTAAGAAGAAGAAAAAAAACAGAAGGGATAGCTTCTCTTCCTTTAATGGGATTTTGCTATCATGTACATTGTCTTTTAAGAGAACCATGTGATTTTAATTACTTCCAATTAATATATGATAAAGCTTGTGTAATAAATTACACTGATGACTAGTAGTTGCATTACCATTAACATAACATTAGGACACATAATAAAAAGTTTCTAATTCAGTTCAGACTCATGCATTAAAAACTACCAAAATAGAAATATGCTTTTACAAAAATAGTTAGAAAATCTATAGATTATTCTTCAATTCATTTCTTATTATGGGGGTTTTTTTGACTGTCCACTATAGTTAACTCTCTATGCTATTTTGAATGTTCGAAATACAATACATATCTTCCAATGCAACAATCCTTCTAAGATCTTAACTTTTAATCCAAAATCCATATTATATTGATTGTTTAGATTAGTGTAATGTTAATCTAGGAGATCCAGTATCAAAAACATATAAATCTTTGTTATCCCTAGTGTATTGTATCAAACTTTCAACTTAAACAATTAGTACTCTTTTATATGTTTCGCAAAGAGTGTCACTTTTATAGTTATGAGTAGTACATAAATATAGTTACACACACAGAAGAAGCATAAGTACATTGATTGAACATGTAAATACATAGTGACCATTTCTACTTATTTACTACTTTAAGTTTTCTTTGTACATTCCTACACAGCTGGTCATGGGACCTTCTCATTATTGTATACACTTTATGCGTAGCATAGCATTTATTTGTTTATACATGTATCATGTTATGGTATTTATCAAAATATTGCATAGAAAAAGTTTGAGTAAGATGCCATATACTTACAAATACAACAGTCACTTTAATCGTTTTAATTTGGTGCTATATCTACTACGACTCAAGTCTTAATTCAAAATCATGTTAGGTTACTCTACTCTTTTCTTATAGTTTGTGGTCAAACTAATATTAGATCAAAATGCTAGATTCTTGAACACTTATCTTTTCACCATTGATACAATCAAACTTTTGAGATTTAATATTTCAATAACTATTCGTCAGTGTCCACCAAAACTTATAAAGTTTGCTAAAAAAGATATTTATTTTCTTCTTCTTCCTTCGACGTATGTACGTATGCATGTGACACTCTATTAAAATGTATTTATGTATATGTTTGTTGCTGACTGAATTTATAAAATGGCAGTAATGGAAAATGGACCAAATGGTCCCTTTGCGAAGTGAAATTTCATGTTCACATGGCAAATTGGTTTAGTGGCTAGTGGCCCTTTTGCCAGTCTATCGTCCGTAATATGCGTCTCTAGGTACACACATTACACACATCCATCGCTTCTGTCATTTTATCTCATGTATGAAAATTTGCCAAGATTTTTTAAAAATACGATTAAAGAAAAAAAAAAGATAAAAGAAAATATAGTTTGAAAATTGGAATTTATTTTTACTTGGATCAATATATATCAAATAGTTTAAATATAAATTAATATCATTATACATATTAATATATTTTCACGATTTAACTTTTATTTTTTTCCAACAAAACCAACAATAGTCTTTAAACGTTTTATTTCCATATAAAAGTAAATGAATTTTATTTGAAAACATTTGATCTATATTGGTTATGAGTCTATATTTTTAATCTAATATGTGTGTGTTGTTGATGTATCAGAGCTCGATTTAAACTCAGCAATATGGTTGATTGAGTTAATGTGGCAATCAAACTTTGTTTATAAAACAACCCCCTTCTGGCCTTCTCAGATTGTTACTCACTTTTTTGTGGATTACTTAATTAATTTTCTTTTGTTTTCTTGACCAAATCAAAGTTGTGAATATCCTCTCCCTCTTGCTTCAAGTAGGCCTACTAGTGTAGCTATTGGCAATAGTCTGATGTGGTTAAGAAGTATGTGAATTAAAACATCAACTGATTTTATCAATTCTGAATAAAAATAAACTTAATATGCTAACTTGATATGTCACCTTCATAAACTTAATATTATCATTTAGAACATATTATCTATTTAGTTGAAGTAATTTTATAAAGGGAATATGTTCAAAACTTTTTATGAAGTAGACAAATCAAAGCTTTTAATTTAATTATCTTCTTTGATTGTTATTATTATTATTGTTATTATTATTTTGAAGTATTTCATACATACTATCTTTGTTCTATTATTTTAAATTCAGAAACATTGTACCCTTATGTATTTGATAACATCAAAACTAGGTTGTATCACGTACTATGAAAGCACATAGTGATTTTTGTTAAATGACATTGTAAATTTTAATTATAAAAAATACTCAGCTGTGAAAATAGTTAAATGATAACAATTTCTTGACATAATAGAAATTTTTTTATATTTTTATTCTTAAATATTAAATATTATATTTTATATGATTTGAGTTAATTTTTATAAGCATATAGTTAAATCTTAGCTGAAAGAAATTTCCCCCAATAAAATATTTGAAGTATATATTCGGGCAGAAAAATGTTTGATATCTTTTTTTATCTCATTGTTATTTTTATTTTATAGAATTGTTTTCTTGATGGTCATCACTAAAGTTATGCTATAAAATACTTTCCTTTCACTTTTCTTTATTAAAGTATTGAAAAGTTAAAAAAATAGATTTTTAAAAAATTATTCTTGTATCAGTCTTGTGTAAGGAGCATGATACAAACTAAATTTTCATCCAAATTTTGTATCTTGCTCGTTGACACATATACACTATGTTTACTTAATCCGTTAATATAGGCTCTTTGCAAAAAGAAAAAAAAATAAATTGATTTGGGCATACAAATTTAAAAGCCTTCTCTCTTACCTCTCTCGAACCTTCTAGAGAGAGAATGATCAGATCTTTTTTCTCTTTTCTTTTCCGATTATACTATATCGGATTAGCTTTTTTTTAATCTTGTTTATAGATTAAGTTTTTTTGGTTTCCGATTTTTGCTCAGATTAAAACAATTCCAGACTTTAGTTTAGTTTGGATCTAAACTCTTTACAGGTGGTTATTTTAACTCTGTTTGCTATAAGATGAATCTCTCTCGTCATATCGTTTGCCTCACTCCTCTCTTATGTTGGAATAATATCTTCGTCGTCATGCTTCTTATGAAGTGGACCTATTTGATCTTAGGCGGAGCCTCCCTTTAGGAGTATGGGTTAAGAAGAAGATTTGAAAAAGTATTTGCATAAATTCAAGACGGAGGCGGTGGAGATTATCTAGTTTAGCAGCGGCGAAATCTGTAAAAGAGTTCCAGTAATGGAGTATCGAAGCCGCACGGTGGAGCTGAGACAGATCGTGGATCTTTACAGCACCGTTTGTGTTACCCTTTCCTTCTTGCGTGTTTAACATCTGTCAACACGTGGCACCTTTTTCTTAATCTTATCTCTTTAGTTAGGGTTAAGCTGTGTTTTATAATAATTAAGGTTGTAAACGGAAGAGATTAGACTTGTATTTTTCAATCACTTGTAATGCCCATTGGGCTTTCAATGAATATATTGGTCGGAAAAAAAACTGATTTGGGCCTATAACCTTTCTGAAAAGGCTTCTCAAAGCCCATTAATTCCGTTGTACATTATCAACATAGATAATTAAATAACAAAAAAACGAAATACAAAAGGAAGGTTAAAACGAGTTTTTAACTTTTAACTCTCTCTTCGTCTTCTCTCTCTCTTTTGCGCCGTGTCAAATCAATCTACTGTTCTCTCTCTCTCTCTCTCCTATCTGGTAAACTTTTCATCTTCTCTTCTCTCCTCGCCATGGCTTTTCTAGGGTTTCTTTCTACAGTTCTCTCCCAAAATTTAGGGCTTTTGTGAAAATTCCTCAATTTCTCGTTTATCACTGCTTAATTTAGAATCCCCCAAATTTTTTTCGAAATTAGGGTTTTTCATACATGTTACTGTTTGATTTTTTGGGGGTTTTTGATTTTGAACTGTTAATTGTGTTCTTGATTATGATTCTGATGATTTGATTGTGTTATTTCGAAATTAGGGCTATAATCTCGGTTGATTCCGAGATTTAAGGGATTTTAAGACAAACCTGCAAAAAAATTTAGGGTTTTTTTTTGTTTTGTTTTGTGTGTGGAGGATATGGATTATGATCGGTATAAGTTGTTCGTTGGTGGGCTTGGGAAAGAGACTAGTGAAGAAGCTCTGAAGCAGCATTTTAGCAGATATGGAGTTGTGTTGGGAGCTGATATAGCTAAAGAGAGAGCCTCTGGAAAACCCAGAGGGTTTGCGTTTGTTCGGTTTGCTAATGATTATGATGTTGTGAGAGCTCTTAAAGACACTCATTGCATTCTGGGTAAATATGTAAGTGTTAACTCTTTTTTCTACGTTTGTTTCATCATATGGGGTTTGAGATATGTATGTTGGTTTTGTGTGTGGATTGGTAAGTGTGTCGTTGTATGTGTTATATCAGGTTGATGTGAGAAAGGCGATTCGGAGACATGAGATGTTTTATCAGCCATTTAGCATGCCTTATGTAGAGAGCAAAGTGAAACAGAACAACGGTGGTTTGCATGAGATGCCGAGTAATGGTAATACTCATAGGACCAAGAAGATATTTGTTGGAGGTTTGTCGTCTAACACGACTGAAGAAGAGTTCAGGAGCTACTTTGAGAGGTTTGGACGGACGACTGATGTTGTTGTGATGCATGACGGTGTGACAAACAGGCCAAGGGGTTTTGGGTTTGTTACATATGACTCGGAGAACTCTGTTGAGGTTGTTATGCAGAGTAGTTTCCATGAATTGAGTGATAAGCGTGTGGAAGTGAAACGGGCAATACCTAAAGAAGGAATCCAGAGCAATAACGGTAATCTTAACAATGTTCCTCCTACCTACAACAGCTTTCAAGCAACACCTTATGTCCTAGAACAAAACGGATATGGGATGATGGTACAGTATCCTCCCGCCTTTGGTTATCCTCACGGAGTCCAAACCATCCACTATCCTTATGGTTACCAATTCACAGCTCAAGTGCCTAACGTTCAATGGAACAATCCAGTTATGCAACACCCTGGTTTTTACTGCCCTCCTCCTCCTCCTCCTCCTCCCACCAACACAGTTGGTTATCTCCCTTACATGAACGGGTTTGATCATTCGGGTACGAACGTTCCTGGTTACAATCATGTAGCATGGCCTGTAACGGGGAATGCAGCTGGTGCGGTAATACATCAGTTTCAAGATTTGAAGCTCCAGGTCCCTAGCCAAGCCCATCAGAGAATGATAGGAAGTAACATGGGAAAGCCATTGCAGAATGGTACATATAGATGACAGTTGCAGAATGATAAACGCAATTAGGCTCACAAGGTTAATGAAATTCTTTGGACTCTTTAAAATGGTTTTTTTTTTTTTTTTAGGTTTCTCATCTTTCTTAATTAACTCTTTGGTAAATGCGTTGGTTGGTATGGTTGCTTTGTATATAATGTTTAGGTATTTTATTTTAACCACAAGACATCTGCTGTAATATATTCCTTTGTGATATATCACACAGTCAGTTCGTTCGTTTATGTTGCTGCTTTATGGTTTTGTTGTTTCTTTGATTAAAATTCAAAAGGGAGTACTGAGAAATAGATATCAATTAACAGTAGTCCACTATATGGTTTTGAAAAATAAAAAGAAACAAATCAAGATTGGAGAAACCATCGAGCATCCTTGAGCCTTAAGTTGGAGAAACAGAGGAAGCTTTTGAGGGTCTTTGTTGCAAGATTGAACACACAGATGTTCAGGGACAAATTTTCCTACTGATAGACACGATCATGTTGGGTGAAATTGAGTTTGGTTTGATACCAAGGGTCTGGTCAGCAGGCGCGGTGATACCCATATCAAGAAGCAAAGTCTCGTCACCTAGAGAATCTATTTCGACATTTAGGTACCGGATCGGGTTGTACATAATATCATCGTCTAGATTGGGATCCTTCTTGTAGATGCGGAAGATCCTATCACTTTTCGTCTCCTAAAAGATGCTCCGGACCAACAAAAACTATCCTGTTGTTGTAACAGCAATGTTATTATTTGAATCTTGCTCCATCTTCGCTTGGAGGATAGGGCAGACGCATTGGTGATATATATTTGTTGGTACCGCTTTCGAATGAATCAGACTGTACTTCAAAACCTTCTTGTCCAGACAAATCCCGCTTTCGAATGAATCAGACTACTCGCTGTGAAGTAAAGACTGTCACCACCGCCTCTTATAATACCATTATCTTCTAAACCCATCTATGATATAAATATTGGATTTAGAGTCTACTAACACAAGGAACCAGTAACCTGATTTTGCCAAGAATTGAATCTTTGACAAGTCACTTTTTGTCTTGTCAATTTTCGCTTCTTCGGGATTGTACAAAGCACAACAACCTTCATCCTCTAGAAACATAATCAGCCATGAAGATCCGATTTTTCGAGGTATCGTTTGTTTCCAAAATATATACCAATTCGGACACAGAATTCAAGATGTCTATATGAAGTTCTGACCAGCAGTTTGAATAAGAAGTCTCCTTGCCTCCAAACTTTAATAAACGTATCAATGAGAATCAAAGGGTTTTCAAACGATCTGCATGCGACTTTATTTAAGTATTCAAATTTTTATCTATTTGCTGTAGTTACAGAAGTCATATATAGTTTCAACTTTTTACCATTGTTTCAATGCTTGATTCGATTATTTTATCAAATCATCAAAGTTTTCTTTAGACTCTTTTTAATTCTTTTATCGAATCATTAGATTTGTTGTCACAACAGAAAATTTGAAATAAGTTTTGTTATCTCATATCCTGAGATGTCATGGTTATATTTATGAAACTGGTGTAAACTCCAAACATAGTATATTCAAGCTATAGACCATTTGGTTACCATTTTACTGGTACGATATAACAATTAAATTACGTTGTCGTTCCAACTAATATCAAATGTAATAACTAACTAGAGATAACACAGAATTTAACAACTATAGGTCAAAAGAGATAATTTTAGAAATCCAACAAACGGAAACAAGATATATAAACATGCTCACATGTCTTTGAATTTTTAAAACAGACAAGCAAATTATCTCAAGCACAAAAGTAAACAAAACAAACAAGACAATGAAGCTTCAAATGGTATGGCTCGCTTTGGCCTTAATCGCCATCAAAGCTAATGCAGCAGCACAAGGAAAGAACACAACAATCCCAGCACTCATAGTTTTTGGAGATTCGATAATGGATACAGGAAATAACAATAATCTTCCCACTCTTCTAAAATGTAACTTCCCTCCTTATGGCAAAGACTTCCCTGGAGGCTCCGCCACTGGAAGGTTTTCTGATGGAAGAGTTCCTTCTGACCTTATTGGTAACCATTTGAGTTTTTTCTGTTAATTATAATAGTAAAGCTATTTATATATATAGTGTGATAAGTATGTTATAAAATATTGCAGCTGAAAAATTAGGTTTGGCTAAGACATTACCAGCATATATGAATCCGAATTTGAAGCCTGAGGATCTTCTTAAAGGTGTAACATTTGCATCTGGAGGGACTGGTTATGATCCATTAACAGCACAAATTATGGTACTTCCAATCATGATTTTTAGTTTTTCTTGTCGATGAATCATTTTTCTTATATTTATGTTTAATTTTTGTAGTCAGTGATATCGGTATGGGATCAACTCACGTATTTCAAAGAATACATATCAAAGATCAAGAAACATTTTGGAGAAGAAAAAGCTAAAGATATTGTGGAAAACAGTTTCTTTCTCGTGGTTTCTAGTAGCAATGACCTTGCTCACACCTATTTAGCTCGAGCTCTTAGATATGATCGTACCTCATATGCCAATTTTTTGGCTGACGCTGCTGTCAAATTTGTGAGGGTAAGTACAATAATTTTTATAATAGATAAACTTATCAATTATATACTTAATATCCAAAAGTAATGTTTTCATAAATAATTAATGTTTAGGAATTACATAAGCTTGGAGCACGAAAAATCGGAGTGTTTAGTGCAGTGCCTGTTGGTTGTGTTCCACTTCAAAGAACTGTATTTGGAGGTTTCTTAACAAGAGGATGCAATCAACCTTTAAACACCATGGCAAAACAATTCAATTCAAGACTTTCTCCAGCATTAGATTCTTTGGATAAAGAGTTGGATGGTGTTATCCTTTACATTGACGTTTATGATACTCTTTTCGACATGATCCAGCACCCTAAAAAATACGGTAAGTAACACTATCACACACACATATATGTGGTAGACTAAGTTATTTATATTATAAATACAAAATTAAGTTATAAACAAATAATTTCATTATGTTTCAGGATTTGAGGTTGCTGATAGAGGATGTTGCGGTAAAGGATCTCTTACGATATCCTATTTGTGTAACTCATTGAACCCTTTCACATGTTCCAATTCTTCAGCCTATATATTCTGGGATACCTATCATCCGACTGAAAGAGCTTATCAAATTATCGTTGACAGTTTACTCGACAAATATCTAAGCAAAATCTATTGATGTTAACCATTTGTTTTATTTTGACATCATTGATGTTAATCATTTACGTCAAACTATGTTGGTATCTTTGTATCTCATCGTCTTTCTTGATCTCATATGTCTCTCTATGTATTCATTCATTTATATTCAATGTATCATGCAATTTTTTTTTTTTTTTTTTTTTGAATTATTATTCATTGAGAAACCGATACAGCAGGCCATGACACAAAGTCATACAGTTTTTAAAACGATTAAAAGTAGTAGAAAAAGAGGGTACAATAGATGCACATCTACAATTGAGTCTTCCGCTTCGATTGACTTAGTGTTTTGGTTGTTGGAAACCCATTAGCCACGACCACCTCGCTTCCCACGGCCTCTGCCCTTTCTGCGACCAGTGGTTTTCCCATGCATCTCCTTAGCCTTTGCTGATGGTTTAACCGGTCTTTCTCGAAGTATTCTTTTACCCGGAGGAGACATAAGATCCATCGAATCAGATTCGACATCTGAATCTGACAAATCTTCTTCCCCATCCGAAAATACCAAAGAGGAAAACTGATTAGAACCAAGATTTTGCTCAACATTATCAATCTCCCTAGGGACAGTAGCATTTGTATGAGCATGAGCTGTGGCAGTAGAAATTTGTGCAGTCCCCTGGATAAGAGACTCAATAGAGACAAAAGTTGATGGAATAGTTTTTGAGGTAAGGGGACTCTCGATGATTGAGACAGTTGTTGAAATAGTATGATCTTCTGCTATAGATACTGCGTGGGCAGATGATAATGACTTTGTGCGTAAGAGACAAAAGTTGCCAATAATTTCATTTAAAAACAATACCATACTTTATCTATCATACATACCTTTAATAGTACTATTTCTTCTTCAACATCCCATTTACCTTCTTTAGGATCATAAACTGAAATCCTCTTCTCATTACTTATAATGTAATGCTTTCCTTCGATCACCTGTATTTGTCTAATTGTAGAGAAGCGGTGCTCAGCGTCAGGGTCAGGTAAAGGTTCCCAAGTTTGAGTTTTCGGGTCGAAAACCTCACCCCGCACCCTCCCGCAACGTATATTTTCCCATTGAAGACGTTTAAAAAAGGTCTCGCTCGAGCTACACTCATGTTAGGGGCTTTACCCCATAACCCAGTCTTAGTCTCTTTATTACGTACCCACAAGTTTGAGGACGGACCACTAGACCTGCTTATTCCATACATTTCTGAACCAACCGACACTATTCGCAATGGTTCATAAGAAGGTGGTATTTGCACTAACCTAATATTTCTGCTAGACGTCTGCGTCTCCTCCTCCTCTTCGAGTTGGTTGGTTAGGGTTTGACCAGGTTTTATACAGAGGGTGTACCAAGAGGGACATTTATCATCGGGAAAAAGTAAACAGACTTGGAACATGGATTCTTTTCTTTTGTTTCAAGTTGCGATCGCGCATCGATGAGCTCTTTTGATGCGATGAGAGAATGAAAGGTCTTGCAGACTAGGGAGAGTTTAGGGTAGTACGATCTTGATATACGTGCTAAGCAAGTCAAGATAATTTCATCAGGAAGTGATAAAAACGAAGGATCCATAGCGGCAGCAAGCAGAGAGACGTCTTGTAAAAATGTAAAGAGCTTAAAACACGATTAGGGTTTTTTCTCTGTTTCATTCATCTAAGACATCGTATAGATTTGGTTATTAAAAATACTAAACCGGGATTGGAACTGAACAGAGGATTAGAGTCGGTTATCTCAGTCAGGCCGGTTTGACTAAGTGATAGACTTTTTTATAAGAGGGAGGGTTCATATACCTTCGAACCCATGAAACTAAATACATATGCTTATAATGATCATGTGAATGTAATAAATCTGGCAAAAATTGTCATTAAACTAACAAATCAAACAAAGGTTTTAAAGTAAACATGGTTATATTTTGATCAAACCTCATTTAGTACACTACGTACGAAAACGTATGAGTTGGGAACCTTATGGACTATGTCAGCCCACTCAATGTTCCCCTCAACCTCATCAATTTCAGGTCGAACATGTCTTTTCAGCGAAATCACCGCACACCAAATGTCCTTGTATCCAGGCTTATCATCATACGTAGACTTGTCCCATAAAATCAAGAGTTTCCCACCGTAGTTAGCTACTTCAATCATACCAATATTACCATCCCAATTCATCATTGTGAAACCTTTGACCACTCTCCATTGTTTACATTTTCTGTTATACCACGAGCACCTATGTTTATTACAACGATACAATACTTTATCTATCCAGCACTTCACATAGGATTTTTTTTCGGCAACATACCATTTACATACTCTTGGTTCGTAAACTTGTAACGTAAATATCTCCTTTGATCACCTCTAATTTTCTAATTGAAGAAAAGCGTTGCTCGGGTCGAGGGTCAGGTAAAGGTTCCCAAGTTTGAGTCCGCGGGTCGAAAACCTCACCCCAATTCGTCGATCGTTTAGCGGTGCAGCCTCCAATTACATATAGTTTCCCATCGAGGGCACATGCAAGGGGTTTCTCTCGAGCTACAGTCATATTGGAGGCTTTACGCCAAAAGGAACCATATATGTCCTTACTAAGGACCCATATGGTGGAAGACGGAGTATCGCCTTGGCTGATTCCGTACCATTCTGAACCAACCGCAACGGATTGCATTGGTGTATAAGAAAAATAAGAAGGTATTTGTACCAACCTAATATTTCCGGTAGGCTTCTCGTTCTTCCCGAGTTGGTTGGTTAGGGTATGACCAGGTTTGATCCAGAGGGTGAACAAGGATGGACGATCACTATCCGGAAACTGTAAGTAGACATGAACTAATATTTCTTGGGTTTTAAGGTGAAATCGCGTCACATTGAGATCACTCGATAGGATGAGAGAACGAAAGTTCTTGCATACTAGGGCGAGTCTCGGGTAGTTCGATCTTGATACGCGCGCGAAAACGTTCAAGATGATTTCATCCGGGAGTGACGAATACGATGGATTACTATCCTGTTTTTTTTTGTGCAATGGTTCTTCATAGGTCTCATCTCGTTTCGGTACCATATCCTAATACAACAACAAAGAAAAAGAAAAAACTAAAACATCAGAATCAATTCTAAAAACAGTAGATATGAATATATGATAATGCTAGCAAGTAGCAATTATATGATATGAACATGTACGTTTCGGTTTATTGCATCTATTTGAATTGAAGATGTAATGTTATGTATAACAACTAGCTAGCAAGGTCTTGGTTATTCTAAATTTAACATTCTCTTTTATGTGTATCAATTCTTTATAATAGAAAGAGCACTTGAGAATATAGTGTTCCAAAAACAGACGTGCACATACGAAAAGTTTGATTAAAAGTTTAAATTCAAAGAAAAAGAAAAAAAAAAAGACAAAATCAACTATAACAAAGAGTAAAGATGAATACGAGGAAACAAAAACAGAAAAGATGAGTCGAGTTCGTGGAGAAGAAGAACAAACTTGAAGTCGGAAGAGATTGGAACGTCAATGTCTGCCTCTTGTGTTTGAGAAGATGATGATATGATATAAATTCGAAACCTAATAAGGCCCAAAAACATACTCCCTATTACTTTTCTGTTAAAGAATTGTAATCGTTGTATACCTAAACCGTGTTCTCATAATTTACAATATTAATATAATTAATTGAATAAAACAAACATTATAAAAATTATATCTTTTTAATTAAAAAGATTTTGTTGTTTTCATATTTTACAATTATTAATAAATCCGATAAAAGATATAAAAATAAAATATATACTTTAATCTTAGAAGAAAAAATATATTTCTCTTTTCCTATTTAAAAACTCTCCTCATTCAACGTCTTTTCCTATTTCACTTAATCGTTCTCTTCTTAGATATTTCCTATGTTACATGGAAACGGAAACGGATACGCGGAAACGAGAAACGTGTTTTTTTATGAAATTAAAATATGGAAATGTTTTGGAAACGATAATAATATATATACATATATAATATTAACATCAAACATCTAAACTAGATTAAGAAAAAATATTTGAAATAACACGTTAATCTTAAATATATATACTAAATAGTTTAACTAAAAAATAAATATTAAAACACTGAAATCCATAAATTTAGATATGTATATATCATATATTATTGCGTATATGTCCCACCAAAAAAATAAAAATTTATTGCGTATATGTGTATTTAATTAAATTAATCAAGTTTTAAGGGTATAAAAATAATCACTCTATATATCATAAATCAAAATATTTGTCTATTAAGTTTCTAACTAAAAGTGTAATATATTTCGTCGGGTTTCGAAAATGGAAACACGAGTTTCTGTCGTGTTTCCAAATAAAAAAAATTAAGGACCGTGTTTACGTTATAGTTTCTGAGTTTCCTAAAATTTCTGTTTCCGAAACGTTTCATACAACCTATATTTCACAAAAAAAAATATATTATATTTTTATTACAAATTTCCTCTAGTAGTGGAATTTTATTCTCCCCTTTGTAGGGATAAGGGTAGTTATCAACAAAAAATAAATAAATAAATAAGAAAAGTAGAATTTATGGACTACTATCTTTTACATTCCTTTTGTAACATACTTTTTGATACCCTAATCTACTTGTATTAATTACTTTCATTAGATAAGAAAAATAAAGATTCTATGATCGTATTAAATATATTCTAAAACTTAACTTTCATGTGACGATTTCATGCTTATCTCATACTCACATCACATGAATCCATATCCACAGTCATAACAGTTTTAACTAACACTTGAGCGAAACGTTGGCCAAAAACGTGTCACCCACACGTGTCACTATCTTACCTTATGCTCTCAAAAAATCTAACGGTCATAAAAAACTCATCCATAAAGTAGTCGCTCTCACATATGAGTGTTAATCATTAAGTACCAGACACGTGGCGTTCTTCACCAAATATTATTTTTTATTATTTTGATTTGTATTTATTTATTTTCTAATTATTTGCATATGTTTTCATGAATGAACTGTAAATGCGAACTCTTCGGAATTGGAATTGCAAAGCAATTGGGTGTCTCTTTTTTTTTATTTTTTTTATTTTTTCATTTTTTCTCTTCTCTTCTCTGCGATTTCTTAGGGTTTCTGAATCTTCTTCTCTCTGGTTTCGTTGCGCAAATCGAATTCTCTCTTCAAGTCAAACCAAAGCTTTTGGTGTTTCTTCATTCTCTCTGTAAGTCATGTCGATTTTTTTATAAAAAAATTGTAAATCTCTTCGATTTGGTTTAACTTCGCATTGATTTGAAGAATTGGGTTTTGTTTTGGTATGAGATTGGTGTTTCTTTCCTGGGAATCGAATTCGTGTTTGTTTCACTGGATTTAGTGGGAATGTGATTTTTTGTTTTTCCTTATTCATAATTTGTTCTTAGGTTTTTTCGCGTTTTCATGTATCGTAATACTACTTTGTTGTTTATGCCATTGAAATTGTGGATTTGTAATCTGTGTTTATTGCGGAAACGAGGAATTGATAACTTGAGATTGAATCGAAGTGCGCATTGTTATGTTGTGTGTTACCCAACTTATCTTCTTCTGCAAGTTGTCAGGTATATTGATGTTTTAAGTAGTTTATTATACCTGAAAAGGTAATGTATAAAAGGTGTAGCATAGATAAGGAGAAGATTCTGTGATTAGTTGTTTAGAGTAGGCGTTTAGGTTGTAATGTTAGGTAGTTTGGATTCAGGAATAGATGTTTGGCCAATTGTTTAACTTCAGGATTTTGTTTTGGACATTGACATTGTCATCTGCTTCATCTGTTGTAGTTTGGATTCGATGTAGATGTTTGGCCAATTGTTTAACTGCAGGATTTTGTTTTGGACATTGACATTGTCATCTGCTTCATCTGTTGTAGTTTGGATTCGATGTAGATGTTTGGCCAATTGTTTAACTGCAAGATTTTGTTTCGGACATTGACATTGTCGTCTGCTTTATCTGTTGTCGTTTGTATTCTTGGGCATTGGATTGCAGAGCTTTGTTTAGTTTGAATTCTTTGGGCATTGGATTGCAGAGCTTTGTTTAGTTTGGATTCGTTGGGCATTAGATCGCAGAGCTTTGTTTAGTTTGGATTCTTTGGGCACTGGATTGCAGAACTTTGTTTCGATATGTGTCTCTAAATGTCTTATTTTCTCCTTTTGTGTGATTTTTTCTCTCTTACAGATATTCTGCTGATCTAAGATCTTCTAGTATTGTTTGATTGGCCATCTCTCTGTTTGCATTGAGTTAATACTTATGAAGTTCTTCCCTGCCTGCGATTTTTAGTAAGGACGGGGTCGAACTGAGAGTGAGATGGAGATTTCAGCTCTTCTTACATCTGCTGGGATTAATATTTCGATATGCATAGTGCTTCTGTCACTTTATTCCATACTTAGGAAACAGCCAGCCAATTACTGTGTCTATTTTGGCCGAAGGCTTGTTTGTGGTGGGGCTCGACGTTATGATCCTTTTTGGTATGAGAGGTTTGTGCCTTCTCCAAGTTGGCTGGTGAAAGCATGGGAAACTAGTGAAGATGAGTTATTAGCTGCTGCTGGTCTCGATGCTGTGGTCTTCCTCAGGATGGTCGTCTTCAGGTTTCTGAAAACTCTCCCAAATGCTTTTTGTTTTTTTTGCTTCTTCGTTTTATTCTACAGTTTATTTTTGTTTTCTGTTTACGTATGTATGGTTCTTCACAATTGGTTTTAATTGTGTTTCTCTTTGTCTGCAGCATTCGTGTTTTCTTTATAGTTGCGGTTATTTGCATTGCATTTGTGCTGCCTGTTAATTATTATGGGCAACCAATGGTGCATAAGCAAATCCATTTGGAATCATCTGAAGTGTTCACAATTGAAAACCTTAAAGAAGGCTCAAAATGGTAAATGTGGTTTTGCTTTTATATCTACCGATGTTTCATTGAAAGATAGTTCAACGTTATTTACTACTGAGAGTGTAAAGTGCTGATTTTTTTCTTAATACATTTATTGCTCTCAGGCTATGGGTTCATTGTCTTGCACTGTACATTATAACCTCAGCAGCCTGTCTTCTTCTTTACTTTGTGAGGACCTCGTACCTTAGTATATCTCATTCATACTTCAATACTTACTCTTGGTATCTTAATTTATATTCTTTTTAGTTTTTTTTCCCAATCTATTGACATTTTTTAATACTGTAGGAGTATAGGACTATTGCCAAAATGAGGCTTGCACATATCACTGGATCTGCCTCAAAGCCAAGTCAATTTACTGTTCTTATCCGTGCTATTCCATGGTCTCCTGAGCAATCTTACAGCGACACACTGAGCAAATTCTTCACAAACTACTATTCATCCAGCTATGTGTCCCACCAAATGGTCTACCATAATGGCATCATTCAGAGACTGCTGGTACGTTTCTTCTTAGACCCGTCAGTTTTGACTAAAACATTCAGCCCACCTTCCTCTTGGTTTACTAGTCCGATTAAAACTGTCACTTAGAAATTGTAGTAAAAAGCTGTTATTGCTCTGTGAGATGTGAAATTTTTTATGCCAGCGTTTTAGTATTTCTTCGTCTTTCACTATTTATTTTTGTTGATAGCTTTTGGAGTTGGTGTAATACTTTAACGTTCTGGAGTATTATGTGCTTGTTGGATGTTATAAAGGGTTATTTATTTGATAACCACATGCAGAGATTGATGATTTTTTTTGAATAGTAGAGATAATAATTAAATCTAGTCCAGCTAAAAGGAAATACAGGTCAGACCCATATTGTGGAGTATAAAAGGATCTTTTAGAGGAACTCTGTTTGTATCCTATTTGTAGTGTTTTCATACTTTCATTCATAGTTCATGATTTCTGATGCTGTAGTAGTTTCAATATTATCACATCAGTTTCTCACTGGTTATCTATCAGCCGGTTGAATCAACACAGAAGATGTTAGAAATTGGGTATATAATATGTGGACTGCTTGTGCTTGTGACAGCATATTTGAGATTCATTGTTCTGTGTCACAATTTCTGTCTCAGCGTGATGCGGAAAGGATGTGCCAGACTTTAAAACATGTTGCTCCTGAAATCAATTGTAAACCAAGTTTGAAGCCATGCACCTTCTGTGGAGGACCGACAGCCACAAGTTCCTTTCATATACTATCTAATGAGGGAGACAGTGTGAAAGGAATGGAGCTTGGTGAGCTGACTATGACTACGACAGAACAAGTAAGATATTTTTGTTATTTTCCCTGATCTAGGCATATAATGTGGTTATCTGTTTTGTCTGTTGTTTCTTCTAGCCAGTGTAGAGGATCTGTTTTGAAATCCAATACAGTTTGCATTTTCAAACATGATAAACTGATTTAGAAAGAAAGACCTTTAGGAGTGGAAGTTCGATTGTCTGATACTGCAGAAACTATTTCTATTCAGATCAGTTTTAAACCACCATTAATGATTTGTAGTACCATATACGACATTTTTCACTTTTTTGCTAGAGCTTATAAGTAGCAGTGCTTAATTTCAAATAGCCTTAAAATAGAATAGTTGATTGAAGCCACAAAAAATTTGTGCGATTTGTAGGAACGTCCAGCTGCTTTTGTGTTTTTCAAGACACGCTATGACGCTCTTGTTGCTTCAGATGTTCTACTATCATCAAATCCTATGTTATGGGTGACAGACTTAGCTCCGGAACCTCACGATGTGTATTGGAAGAATCTTAACATTCCTTATCGACAACTTTGGATACGGAAAATAGCAACCCTTGTTGGTGCAGTTGCCTTCATGTTTGTTTTCCTTATTCCTGTGACCTTCATTCAAGGGTTGACTCAACTAGAGCAGCTGTCTCACGCATTTCCTTTTCTAAGAGGCATCTTGCTGAAGTGAGTACCTTGCATTGTTCCTTATGCGTGTGTATACATATGGTGTTGGTTCTTATAGACATGACATTAGAATTGGCATTGAAAAGTAGGTGAAACTCAGGTCCAGCATAGAACACATTACACATGTCATTCTTTATAGATTTGAAACTTGAAGAGAAATCAAATATTTATGTTCATGACTTGTTTTATCATCTTAAAAGTTAATCAACCATTCAAACCATTTTGCAGGAAATTTATAAATCAGGTCATCACAGGGTACTTACCCAGTGTGATCTTGATTCTATTTTTCTATGCCGTTCCACCATTAATGATGTATTTTTCGGCCTTAGAGGGATGCATTTCACGGAGTATAAGGAAGAAGAGTGCATGCATCAAAGTCTTATATTTTACCATTTGGAATGTGTTCTTCGTGAATATATTATCAGGGTCTGTTATCCGGCAATTGAATGTCTTTTCTAGTGTCAGAGACATACCTGCACAACTTGCAAGAGCAGTGCCAACACAGGTGATTTTACCCATAGCCTTTTTACATTCAGAGAAAAATATTGAAATTTTGCTAATGTCCATTTCTACAGTCTCTTGGACATTAGTTGGATTACATTGTGCCAAGATCTTGCAAGTTTAATAATTTGACCATATACCAGAGAATATCAATCCCATTGAAGGAAATTTATTCATTGTATAGACTCATTTGGGATTAACATATTCTGGTTCCTTGTGACCTTCATTACTTGAGCACTTTCTCGTGTTTCATATTAGTAAAAGTGAAAGTATATTATTGTTTCTGACAATGGCTTTATTCATGTATGCAGGCTGGCTTCTTTATGACCTATTGTTTCACATCTGGTTGGGCCAGTTTGGCTTGTGAAATAATGCAGCCTATGGCACTTATCTGGAATTTGGTAGCAAAAGTTGTTTCCAAGAACGATGATGATTCATATGAAACACTTAGGTTCCCATACCACACTGAAATTCCCCGGCTGCTTTTGTTTGGGCTCCTCGGTTTCACCAATTCAGTCATAGCACCACTAATACTGCCGTTTTTGCTGATCTACTTTTTCCTTGCATATCTTATATACAAAAATCAGGTATGTGTGCTATCCATATGTTCTCTGATCTTTTTTACGTATCATCACAGTTAAGCACTCTAAAAGCCTAGCCTTAACAGAGTTGTTTCTATTTTGCAGATACTTAATGTGTATATCACAAAGTACGAAAGTGGTGGACAATACTGGCCTATTTTTCACAACACAACAATCTTTTCACTGATCCTGACACAGATTATAGCTTTGGGGTTTTTTGGATTAAAGCTATCAACGGTTGCTTCGGGTTTCACCATACCACTAATTCTTCTCACATTGCTTTTTAGTGAGTATTGTCGGCAGAGGTTTGCGCCCATTTTCCACAAATATCCTGCCCAGGTAGATTAAATGTAACCAAACCTTTGATGTTCCTACTGCAGTTTATGCGTCTTCTCGGTGCTTAATTGATGGTTTCTTTTCAGGTTCTCATAGATATGGACAGAGCTGATGAAATATCAGGAAAGATGGAAGAGTTACACAAAAAACTGCATAATGTATACTCGCAGATACCATTACACTCTCAGAAACCATCGAGTAAAGCTGAATGCAGTACTCCTTTCGCAAATCAGGAGTTACCAGATCCTGAAAAGTTGAAGCCAGGTTTCGAGTTCATACTATATTGTTTGTGTATGATTTCAGATTTCACTGGAATACAGACTAATAGTGATATTTACATTTTACAGAGGAAGGGGATGCTATAGCTAAAGAGTTATGGGGCTTCAAAGGCAGTGAACCTGGTCAAGAACAACATGACGCTAAATCCTGTCCCAGTGCTTCACCAGAGCATCTTTCTCCAAAGATGATTGAACTTCACAAACGGAACTAGACAGACATTTTTACTAGTGAAGTAATTATGGAGACTTCAACAAACCCTCAAGTACAAGATTTTTGTCGTGGGCATGCTCAGCTCCAAAACCAATGTTACTGGGAACACTCTCACAGTCTCACTCACTTGAAGAAAAGTTGTTTTTGGGATATTTTATCACTTTTCTTCTATAGAAATTTGAATCTCTACAAAACAGATGGGGGAAAGCATATAGCATGTACAGTCTTCTTGCCAAGATAATTAAAATGTACATTTTATAGATACTGCAAGATGAAATGGAACTGTGTATAGATATGATAAGAAGAAAGATTTTTTCATAACAGTAGTTAAGAGCAAAAGAGCTCTTAGTTCTTTCAACTTCTTGCTCACATAATATCAGCAAATGAAAAGAAGAGTAAAAATGAAATAATTCATTCATTTTGTTTATCTTGGTGCGAAACATTGGAAAGAAAGAGAGAAAACAATCCGAACAAGCATATTACAAACCAAAAAGAAAAGAAGAAAACACAACACTTGCAAAGGAATGTGAGGAACCTACAAAACAGAGAACAAGGTTTATGGAGTTGATTCGGTTTTAGGTATCATAAATGATGTTGTTTGAGGTGCTTTTTTGAGCTTTGTTTTAGGAAGGAACTTCGAGAGACCATTGGTTAAGGCAGAGTTTGTGACCAAGGAAGCTCTAAGTAAGCTTATGGCCTGCAAAAAAAGCGTAGTTTCAGAGGAAACATAAGTAAGAATTTTCTAGCAAGTAAGAGTAAAAAGATGTAGTAGAGACATCATACCTCAGCTTGACCAATGCTAATTACTTGCTCCTCAATATCATTGATGTTCACCTGCAACTTACTCAATACTGCAATTGTTGAAGATGAGTTCATGGCAGTAACATGTAGATCATCCGACACCATGAACTTTGTTTTTCCCTTAACAAATGCAAGACCAGTAGAATCCGAAGTGCCTTTGGATTTTGGATTCACTGGTCTCAACTTCAAAATTCTTTGACTTCCATTTGTTTTCTTCTCAATCTTTTTGCTCAGCTTGCTAGCAGTAAAGGAAGTCACGATACATTCATATTCTTGCACTTCCTGAATAATAACATCAAGAAGTTGTGCACGACAATTGTAGGAATAAGGAAGCACACATTTGGCAACTGTAGTTTCCCCCTCCCCCTCTAAGCTTAACCCTTCTATGCTTCTGCACAAGTTCTCAACACAACCTATATTGGCATTTTCACTACAAAACTTCCCCAGAAACTCAAGGGGAATTGCAAGAAACGAGAAAAGAAAATCGATGAAATCTTCTCTGCACTCTGCATAAAGAATGACTCGATCCAGCTTTCTAACAAAAACTTTCAAGGTTAAACGTGGGCCTGCAACTATGCTTTCTTTCACAAATGCAGCCAGACATTTCTGCTTCCTTGACACACAAGTTCCCCTCAGAAACGTGTCTGTCAAGGGAGTATCTGAATTGAATATACACCCTAGCAAAGTCAGCACCTACATAAAAAAAAGTTCAGTTGAATAAATTATGCATGAGACATGAATTAAAAACAAAAATGTGAATGAAAGGCTTATTACTTCGTCGGAACCAACTTCAAGTAGCCTTTCTTGTAACTTATCAAATCCAGCATAGCCAAGATCATTGAGGACACTCAGGACATTAGCAATAGAGTTGAACATCACTTTTAAATCATCAGTGATAATGAAAGAACTTCTAAAACTCAGAAACACTCCATCACCTTCTGCTTGATCTTCTTCCTCAATCTGAACCTCACGGGTCATTAATTTTCCACAACTACATATTGAGGTGCAAGTATTGCTGTATACCTTACCGCATAACCTGCCATAATCAAAACTTGGGCACACAAAAAACCTGCCATAATCAAAACTTGGGCACACAAAAAACCTGGGAGACTCAGTATCAGCAAGATTCATCTTTAGCCGACTGCAGTGACTCTCCTTCAAACTCTTTGGATACAGCAACAAATCCTTACATGCTTTTGTCTCAAAATTATCGACACTCATGTTAGAGACACTCTTGTAAAGATTCGTAAAACAACCCACACGAGAAGACTGGGGATTTTGATGCTTCTCCAGTAGCCTGACAATAGTCCCCATTGGGAGAGTCAATAGACCACAAAGCTCATCAACAAAATCCATATCAGCTTCAGCCATCACAACTTTGTTTTTCTTCTCATCGATGAGAAGTCTCATATTGAACTTTGGTTTCTCTGAACTTTGATCCATCACAATAACAGAGCAAAAAAAAAGAAAAGGGGTAGTCGTAATAATCTTAAGATCCAAAGGGAGGTGTTATATAATTTGACGTTTAATGACCATAATGACTGTTATTACCTTAACCAAGAAACCTTTACGCTTCCCAAAGAGGCAAGACCGTTTGAGTTTGAATGCACATGTCCAAAGAGTCTTAATATTATGTCATTAAGACAAATAACTCAATCAAAGTGCATCGATTAAGGACAAAACCGCCCAAATCCTCCATTAATTACAGACTTGGGAACTACAATTCTCCGCATGCATGGTATATATCTCCCTTTGTTGGTTTATAAAATCTCCACTAGAAGAAGTTAATGTTGTCTTGTCACATCACGTTTTGAGATTAAGCATGTCTGATTACACTACGAAACTCCCGTTCCTTGAACCCGAAGTTAGGAAGGAAAATCTCAGTGTTGTCTACCTTCTCTCGGGGACTGAAATCTCTAGCAACAAATCCATGTGTAGTATGAATAAAGTGTTGTCAACAACATGCAGAACTATTTGTTGCTAGAGATGTTTTAGTCAATGGGAACATAATAGATTATCAAGACTGATATTCTAGATTCTCTCCAATTGTTTGGAATTAAGGGAGTCTCTTAACTAGAACTCAAAATGGAGATTCTCTAAAACGTCATGATTCTTATTTACTCGCAAAGTTAGTGTGTAAATGACTGAGAGACCCTGTTTTCTAAACCCTTACCACCATGGTTGGTAGTCTTAACTCACACCTAGGCCGTGGAAACTGAGAAAGTCATGGTATCTTCTAATCTGAGTCAAAGAAAGAAGAAAAAGCCATGAGAGATCACAATGGCTGAAGAAAAGTGTGGCAATGGTTTAAATTATTTTAGACTTTTGTTTTTTCAATTTAAACTTTACAGTTGTAAGAACATTTTTTTTTTCTTTGAATATAATTTAACACTAAATTCAAAAAAAAAAAAAATGTCGCAATTATTGAAGCAGCAAGCCTAGAGAGAAAAGAAATTGGAAATGTAATTTGTACTGAAATATGAAAACAGTATAGAGATAGAAATAAATGATAAACTATTCAAAGGAATTTGTGAGTATCAATGCGTGTGAAAAAGGGTAATAAACAGAACCATGGGCCAAAAAACGTAGTTGACGACTTGTGAAAGTGTCTTTCCTTATAGTCGTCGACGACCACGATCTAGCCTTATAGTATTATATATCATTGAAAATTTGGAATTTGATTGGGAAGATAAAGAAGAATTAGGAAGATAAACAACGGCTGCTATTAGATAGAAAATGGATCGAATGTCTTGCTGTTCTAAGAAAATCCCAACAATATCATAATTTTTTTAATTGGGTTCGGATTACTTGGATCACGATCGATGACTCAAGAAATAGTATTTGTTTTATGAGCCTTTCTTAGGCTTCGAATGAGCAAGTGTATCAGGCAGAGCAGATCAATCGGATAATATATGTAGATCGAACATAACAAAAGTGAATCAAGCAAATCTAGCGTTACAAATGCAGACCAAATATCTATATAATTTTTAGATAAATTAATATTAGTTAAATAAAATAAAAAAAAAACAAAATCACCACAAACACTCTTAAATGGGTATGGGTGGACTGCTCTACTTTTTTGAGAAAAAAAAGTATTCTTATTTTTTTAAGCAGTATAGAGAAGCAGTTCATCTGCTAAATAATTATTTTGTTTGAATGGGAATATAAATACAGATATACTGCTTTAGTAAATTAACTGCTTTTGTACTGTGGTCTCATTCAGAATCTTAGTCTGTAACTTGGAGTAAGGGGAGGATCAAACTTATCATGGACTTATGAGGTGGTATATTATAATTGGTTTTTAACTGATATTACAACGAGAGTGGATTAAATAGGATACAAACTGCTAAAAATTTAGAGAAATTTAAATTTATTTTATTTTATTTTGGACAAACTTTTAGTCTTAACTTTATGACTTTGAATCATAATAAAATAAGCATTTTAGGAAATATAGGACCTGTAAAAATATCTTTTTTTAAAAAAAAATAGAGTATTAATTCTGAAACATTGTATGGATTTGTCTAATTTAATAATTAAGGTTAAAATCTTTTAGTTGTGTTTAGTTATATTGATAGTAGAAAACTAAGGGGGTGTATTAAAATAGAGTATTGCTTTTGTACTGTGGTCTCATTCAGAATCTTAGTGGGTGTTATTGGATAATGGATTTTAATAGAGTCTAACTCTAACCCAAGTCTAATGTAAAATTATTGTTATTCCGAAAACCAACCCCTTTGTCTAATTTAATAATTAAGGTTAAATTCTTTTAGTTGGTGTTTAGTTATATTGTTAGGAATATAAATACAAATAAACTGCTTCAGTAAATTAAATCTAGTGTTATTGGTTCTTATACTTACAATTATTAACGAAAGTCTTATGTTATTCAAGTTTGGTGGATTTAAAGTCTTATGTTATTCAAGTTTGGTGGATTTTCACAAATGAATTCATTTGAAAAGCTTTGAGTGAATCTGAAACTGATTTCATGTGTAAATTATGTTAATCCGAAAACCAACCTTCTAACATGAGA
>NW_006238922.1:2572228-2587970 GCF_000375325.1 Capsella rubella | reverse complement strand
ACTACAGAAATTTGAAATGGGAAAAAAATACGTGATGATAAAAGTTTGGTATAATTTCATTGAAAATTGTAAAATCATTTGTTATAGAATTCAATTCTATTGTTCAAAACCAAAAGATATCATGTGTCAGTGTAAATACAATTCCACTGATTTAAAGAATGAATAATATTAAATCAGTCTCAATGAACCCAGATTTTGAAAGTCTTATGAATTTTAAAATCTAATGGAGTTGAATTTAACTTAAACAACCAATAACACCCCCTTAGTTTTCTACTATCAATATAACTAAACACAACTAAAAGATTTTAACCTTAATTATTAAATTAGACAAATCCATACAATGTTTCAGAATTAATACTCTATTTTTTTTAAAAAAAAGATATTTTTACAGGTCCTATATTTCCTAAAATGCTTATTTTATTATGATTCAAAGTCATAAAGTTAAGACTAAAAGTTTGTCCAAAATAAAATAAAATAAATTTAAATTTCTCTAAATTTTTAGCAGTTTGTATCCTATTTAATCCACTCTCGTTGTAATATCAGTTAAAAACCAATTATAATATACCACCTCATAAGTCCATGATAAGTTTGATCCTCCCCTTACTCCAAGTTACAGACTAAGGGGGTGTTATTGGTTGTTTAAGTTAAATAGAGTATTAATTCTGAAAAAAAAATAGAGTATTAATTCTGAAATACTCTATTTAAAAAAATAGAGTATTAATTCTGAAACATTGTATGGATTTGTCTATTTAAAAAAAATTTATTATTTAATTCAGAATATTTAATTCTGAAACCAATATTTAATTTATTATAACTATCTAAGTATATCTCTATTTCATATATGTATAATCTGAATGTATTTCTCTATAAATAATCCCCTTTAAATAATGACATTCTTTTAATTTGAAGTTTTGTTTTTCAAAATACAGTATTTCGAAAATATAAATAGAAATGCCTAATTAACCTTATTATTCTGTACACGCACTTTCCATATCGGTCTTGGGATATTTGTTGAACAATGAAAGAATATTGGAGGACCCTAACACTACACACCCTTAAGAGCCGGCACTAGTTGGAGTTACGTAGAAAAGTATGAAGCAAACGTGTAGTAAGGTGTACGTGTGATGATTCTTTAAAAAGATTAGTCCTCAAACCTCAAAAGCATATCTCCTCTTCTTCCTAAAGGTCTAGGATTAGGAAAGTTTCTCAGCGACATCAAAGACTTAAAGAGGTTAATCATTCTTTCTTTCTTTCTTTTTTTTTCTAGCTGTTTTATCTTTCGTTTTAGCCAATGAGGTGTGAATGATGATGATCTTATAACGTTCGATTCTTGACACTGTAAGAACGAAACTGCGTTACATACGCATATGACCTATATATGTTTTGGATATAGTGATATTTAATGTTTAAGTTATCTCATTGTATAAGAAATATAGTGATATTTTTTTTGTTATAGTTATTAGTTATAAATGTTACAACTTATCATCATATATGATAAGTGTGGTATAGAGACAATTTCTGCTCTTGTATATATCATTTATCGCGCTTAGGGGAGTCTCGTTATCGAGTTACTTCATAATCTTACCTAGAGGTTCACGGTTCACCGCTTAAGGTTTTATAGTCGAGGATTTCAATTTTGAATATCTATGCTTTAGTGTTTTTTTCCATATTTTGTTGACATGGGACAATACTATTATGATTTTCTTAATATATATATATATAGAACCTAAACGTTCTAATCCAAAAAAGTGTGGTATTCCTAGTAAATCCCTTTAAGTCATTAAAAATCTAAAAGATGTCCGTAGTTATACCATTTTCTTAAAGGGATTTTTAACTACGGACATTTTTAAATCCCTTTTAAGTCATTACAAATAGTCATACGAAACTGTTCAATAAAAATAGATTTTAAAGTATATTTTTAAATCACTAGTTTAAAACATTTGATTTCATTAAATTTTTTAAAATCCAAGATTGACTAACAAAAATTTATTTAGTATCATATAAAATGTTCGATTGAATACACCTCTGCTAGCTTAGTGTTATTGGTTTGTCAGCGACTTTATAAGTCCATGTCCATCCATAATCTCTATTACTAAAACAATTTAGTTATCATTTTTATTATAATTTTACTAGAATATCTTGTTTATGGGACAAATAACTCAGTTTTACACATAAGTATTAAACCAGTTTCAAAATCTCTTGTCTATCCATAAGGTTCTTAAATTTTTCTTATAAAAAAACAACAGCAACATAGCCAATAAACGGATTTTCCTAATCGTTCTTAAGGTTCTTAAATTTTTCTTATAAAAAAACAACAACAACATAGCCAATAAACGGATTTTCCTAATCGTTCTTATAAGTCGCCTGCATTGTTATTACAATCAAAGATATTGTTATTACAATCAAAGATACATTATGTCTTGTGCTAGTAGTGTGCTACATTGTCCCTTGTTTTTTACCATAAAAGATACGTTATTCAGATGGAGGAGATTGTTTTGGAAGCAAAAGATGCAGTTGATTGGTCATATAGAGGCGAAGGAGCTGCTAATTTGGTTCTTTCATACACTGGATCCTCTCCCACTTTCGTTAGTCTCCTCTTTGAAACTATTTCTGAATCCCAAAGATCATTTTATATTGTCTTAATTTTCTTCTTTTTTGGGATTAGCAAGAAGTAGATAACACTGAGTGCAATCTTGTTTTTTTTTTTTTCTCCTTTTTGCTAAATGTGAAGTTGGGAAAGGTGATGAGGATAATGAAATGGCCAAAGAATGGGAATGAAAATGGAGACACAAATGGAAATGGTCTTACGACTCACGAGAAGCTTATTTGGGGAGAGAATAAGGATCTTGTATCTTGCCAAAACAAGGAGATTGTGGAGTATTTGTATGTCAAACATGTCATGAGACCTTTGTTAGGTCACAAACATGTTAATGCTGGAGTATGTTTCCCCTTCTAATGATTATAACGTGTTCTAACAAGTTACAAGACTCTGGAAATTGCATCGCGATCTTTTAAATGGTTTTGAGTCTTGATGATTTGGGAATGTTGCAGATTCGTCTTCTTGTATCAAAGGAGTTTCTTGAGTCTGCTACGAAAATAGTGTCATCTCAGCGTTTTCCTTGGCGAGCTAATGCAGCCAATGCGGATACTAACCGCAGTTCCGTGCTTCTCATGGATGATATGACACTTTTCGACCATGGTAAATCAATTTCGTGTAATTTAACTATTTGATGAAGCTCTTTCTTTTCATTGTTGATATGAGCTTGTATGTTGTCTCTTGGTTAAGTCAATTTGATAATGAATTTTTTTTACTTAATAATCTACTCTGGTTTAGGTCATGTTGATGATCATAACCCATGCTTAACTGTTGAAATAAAGGTGGTCATACTAACTATCCTGTATGTCCTTTATTTTTTATTTTTTTTGCTAGCAATTAATTGCTTTATTTTTGGCTGATATATGTGTTACTCTTGATGATGTAGCCCAAATGTGGATTTCTACCATCTTCAAGTTTCATAGCGGAAGAAAATGTTATCAAGAAGAGTATAACTCGGTTCGAAATGCAACAAGTTCTGAAGCTTAGGGGAAACGAGGTACTTTTTGTCCTACATTCCTCAAATCCACATTAATCCAAGTTCTAAGCTTAATACATGAAAGTCACGTTTTCAGATATCAGAAATCAGTGAATATGATCCCTTAGACCTTTTCTCTGGATCCAAAGGTAGAATACACAGAGCAATAAAAGCGCTCTACGCGACTCCTCAGAACAATTTCCAAGTGTTCTTGAATGGTTCTCTTGTATTTGGAGGCTTCCGTAGTGGCATATGCAAAACAACCTCAACGGTTGAATTAGCTTTTGAGAATATACTCAAAGATTTCATCAAAACCGAAGATGAGGGCGGTATACGTGCAAATAGTTTCATAGAGCTTGTTGCGGAAACTGTTTACGCATCTGGAGCTCTTGATCAGCTTTTAAACGTTCAAAAGCTTGACAAATATAGCATCGAGGGAGTGATTCACGCGTACTATGACTTAATTGACCAGCCATGTAAAGCATGCCAAGAGTTGGAAAATAGTAAATTGTCGAATCCATTTGGTTCCATGCATGCAATGCCACAGGATGAGAAAGTGAATATTTTGAAGGGTTTTCTAATATCTTCCACTGCAGTTGATTGTAGTGTAATGGTAAGTTTTAGATCAACAGAGACTGGGCTTTCAAGATCCTCTTCCCCCCACGGTAAACTTTATCTTGAATCAACAAAGCAAGAATTTGAGTACAAGGTAGATAAGTCTTCTCTTTTACTTGAATTGTTTCTCTCATAATGAAACTGAGGCTAGTCTACATGATCGGCAGGTACACTTCATTGATCTTGATATGAGACCTTTGAACAAAACTGAAGTGTATTACGAATCAGACAAGAAGATCATGAAAACGTACCTGGAGATAGTGAAGACGAAAGGGGGTTAATCTCGATGCTTCTAGAACTACAAGCCAAGAAGCATATTTCATATCTCATAGAGGGATGTTTTCAATGGTTGGAAATAAGGATTGTTATATATGTTTCACTTAACGTAATAGTTTCCTACTCCTGTTTTCACTTGTATCAATATTTTAAAGACTCCCTTTTACTTGCTACATTTTTCAACGTAATAACTAAATGATGACATGCAAAACAAAATCTCGTAATTGCACATATAATATAAGAATCTGGAGAAACAGTGTAAAGCATGGTCGTCACATGTTTGTATTTTCAGAGGTATGGAATGGGATACCATAAGTCCTGTCCCAGAGCATTTTTGGCCAAAGATGATCGAACCAAAAAGTGACTTAAATATGATGTGCGTTCGTTCAATCACTAAAGTTCCAGCACATGATCAGTGCTTTGAGCACAATGGTTTTTATCAAAGATACGATCAGCTCCAAAGGAACCAATGCTTAAAAAAGTGTCAAGATGTAATGACTCATTGAAGTCTTTCATTATATAGTCGTCGTGGACGACTAGCTTTTTTAAATTATCGTTTAAAATTTCTGGAATTTGATTTTGTACGCCTTGCCATTATTTTCCATGAAATATAATGTGCATCAAGAGACAAGTTGGAAGAAAAAGACAAAGACAAGTGAGGAAGATTCAAAGTAAGGCTGCTAATATTAGAAAAATTAATTTAACTAAATAATAAAAGTAATATATATATTAGAAAAAAAAAACTTTAAGACATTTTTTTTTTTTTTTTTTGACTAACTAAAAACTTTAAGACACTTAAAAAAAAAAACTTTAGGTGTGATTCTTTCCCCAAAAAAGGAGTTCTTGAAAAATCAAAGCATCTCTCCTCTTCCTAAACATCGACGAGAGCAGAGTTCTTGACGCCATCAAGATTCAAAAAGGTTAGTCATTTTTAACAGCGAACAATATCGCTATTTTTCTCGTAACTATATTTATAAATTTGTCCATATCGACGAGAGGATTTTTGCATCTACTAAGCTTAAGTATGTATTAAAAAATAGTTATCAATATTTTTTATATATTAATAGAATCATATAATCCGATCAATTTGATCGGTATGATTTTATAATGCATGTTATGATTGAGTTAGAGAAAAACACAGGAAATTCGTGCCAAACAGTTTAATAATTTTTTCAGTACTTGTCCAGAAAACTTGTATTGATTGTATTATGTGATTTTTAGAATTGGTTTGTGGATTTTGATTACTAATATTAAACATTTATGTGGATGTGCCATTAAATATGATCATGCTAGATGGATGGTATTAAACATGAAAATCCGATATTTATTTGTTTTACCACTTAAATCCAACATTGATGTGCTTCATTCTTAAATCCAAACTTAACCAGGAGCAACTATGGCTGGAGAACTTATGTCGTTTGGTATGCAAAAGCTTTGGGACCTATTAAGTCAAGAATGCGAACGATTCCAGGGAGTCGAAGATCAAGTTACTGAACTAAAAGGAGATCTAAAATTGTTAAGTTCTTTCCTAAAAGATGCGGATGCAAAGAAACATACAAGTGCGGTGGTGAAAAATTGTGTAGAAGAGATCAAGGAAATTATCTATGATGGAGAGGATACTATCGAAACTTTTCTTATCAAGCAAAAAATCAGCGAAACGAGTGGCATCAAGAAGAGTATCATAAGACTTGCTTGCATTATTCCAGATCGTAGGAAAATCACGTTAGATATGGGAGGCATAAGTAAAAGGATCTCCAAGGTGATACGAGATATGCAGAGTTTTGGAGTACAACAGATGATCACTGATGGTGGGTATATGATACCTCTACGTGATAGACAAAAGGAGATGCGACAAACATTTTATAAGGACAACGAAAGTGGTTTTGTGGCATTGGAGGCAAATGTTAAGAAATTGGTTGGATATCTTTTGGAGGAAGGTGACTATCAAGTGGTTTCCATAACTGGAATGGGTGGTCTTGGTAAAACCACCCTTGCTAGACAAGTTTTTAATCACGATGATGTAAAACGTCAGTTTGATGGCCTCGTGTGGGTTTGTGTTTCACAAGATTTTACACGGAAGAATGTATGGCAAAAGATCTTGAAGGATCTCAAACCTAAAGAAGAAGAAGCTAAAATCTTGGAGATGACAGAAGATACACTCCAAAGTGAACTAATTCGATTATTGGAAACATCTAAGTCGTTAATTGTCCTTGACGACATATGGAGAAAGGAAGATTGGGAAGTAATCAAGTCAATATTTCCACTGACAAAAGGTAGCCAGCCCCCTTTTGGTACACACTTGTTAGTGGTCATACTGAATAATCAGCTAAGCTAACTCTTTGTGTTTGTTTTTTTTTTGGCAGGTTGGAAAGTGTTGCTTACTTCTCGAAATGAAAGTATCGTTGCGCCTAGAAATACAACACATATTAACTTAAAACCAGAATGCCTAACTAGTGATGAAAGTTGGACACTTTTTCAAAGGATAGCTCTTCCTATAAAAGATGCATCTCGTAAGTATTTAATTTTTTCGGCATATATCTCTATCGTGTGGATATCTTGCATCTCGTAGCCTACTTGTCAAATATATTAACATATATAGTGAAAAGTTTTGCAGAAATTAAGATTAGTGAGGAAATGGAAGAGATGGGTAAGCAAATGATCAAACATTGTGGAGGTCTACCATTGGCTATCAAAGTGTTGGGAGGTTTGTTAGCTGAAAAATACACACTGGATAACTGGAGAAGATTATCTGAGAATATTGGATCTCATCTCGTGGGAGGAAGAACTGATTTTAATGAAGACAACAACAATTCATGTAATTATGTATTGTCTCTGAGCTTTGAAGAATTGCCAAGTTATTTGAAGCACTGTTTCCTCTACTTGGCTCATTTCCCAGAAGATCATAAGATAAACGTAGAGAATTTGTCATATTACTGGGCAGCAGAAGGTATATTTGAACATAGGCATTACGATGGAGAGACTATTCGAGATGTTGGAGATGTCTACATAGAGGAATTGGTGAGAAGAAATCTAGTCATTGCTGAAAGAGAAGCTACGAGTTTGAGATTCGAGACATGTCATTTGCATGACATGATGAGAGAGGTTTGTTTGTTAAAAGCCAAAGAGGAGAACTTCCTACAAATTACCAGTACCCGCCCTCAAACCGCAAAGTTTCACTCTCCTACATCTCGCAGATTCGTCTCACAATATCCTACGACATTACATGTTGAGAGAGAGATAAACAATCCAAAACTTCGGTCTCTCGTGGTTATTCAGGATTACTGGGGGAAAAGTTGGAAACTATCATGTTCAACCTATACAAAGTTAGGATGTCTAAGGGTATTAGATCTCTTTAAAGCCAAGTTTGAAGGAAAGTTACCTTCTGCAATTGGAAAGCTCATACACTTAAGATACTTGAGCTTGGAAGATACTAAGGTATCTCATATACCTTCTTCTCTAGGAAATTTGAAGTTGCTGATCTATCTAAACTTAAATATACATTATGGTGTGGAATCTATATTTATTCCCAATGTTTTGGTGGGGATACAAGAATTGAGATACCTTGCATTACCATTTTCTATGGGGAGAGGAACAAAATTAGAATTGAGTAATCTAGTAAACTTGGAGACCCTGAAAAATTTCTCAACAAAGCATAGCATGTTGGAGGATCTACGTGGTATGGTCAAGCTGAGGACTCTCACCATCAAACTATTTGAGGAGAAGAGTATGGAAACTCTACCTGCATCAATAGGTGGACTGCAATATTTGGAAAATCTTGATATACAGGTAGTTCATAGGAGGGTAGAAGAAGAAATAGTTTTGGATTTCACTCATGTAAAAAAGATGAGTTTGGAGATAATTATGCGAAGACTTCCTAAAGAAGAACACTTTCCTTCTCGCCTAATGATATTAGATCTAGGATCATGTCTTTTAATGGAGGATCCAATGCCGATTCTTGAGAAATTGATTCAGTTAAAAGAGGTTCGTTTAGGGATTTTTGCCTTCCGCGGGCGGAGAATGGTTTGCTCGAGCAGTGGGTTTCCTCAGTTGCAGAAGCTTGATATAGATAGACTAGAGGAATGGGAAGAGTGGATAGTTGAAGAAGGGTCCATGCACCTTCTTCATACTTTGGTTATTACGGAATGTCAAAAATTAAAAGAGGTTCCTGATGCGTTGCAATTCATCTGTTCTTTAAAGAATTTAGAAATGGACATGGAATGGAAGGAGAGACTGTCTGTGGGAGGAGCAGATTATTACAAAGTCAAACATGTCCCTTCTGTTAAATTCAGAGATATCAACTAGGAATGTACCAGGTAAAATATTACTATATCTATACATCAAGTTCACTAAGACATCCAAAGAAAGGGGAATCTATGTCCTCTGTTTTTAAAAAGGATTTTGAGTTATATGGCTATTGAATTTTGTTTCATTCTTCTTTTTCTGTAGACGAAATTGATAAGATTGAAGCTGCCTTATCAGAATCTCCTCCCATGCAAAATCTTGGTCATTTGCCTATCTACACATAATAAACTCTTCTTGATGTGTTTGTTTTTTTTTCTACTTGCTTTTTGTATAATCAAAGGTACTTTCTGATTTCTGTTGGGGAGTATCATGAAATAGTAACTAAAAAATTTACGCTTTCGTATCAACATTGGTTTCATATCAGAATGATCTCAACACTCATAGACGTCTAGATAGTGTTTTGCTTATTCTATCTGAGTATCTTTGTTTCTCTTTCTTGAAACTTTTAGTTTGTTCTATCCATATCGTTTTTGTTTGATCTTCAAGCCTCTGAGCATCTACTGACACCACTAGATCATCATGAGTACCCTTCTTCGCGGAGCCATTATAGACGAAGCTCAACCAAGACTGAGAGTCTGAGAGCTCACAGATAAGACTTTGACATTGTCATTGTGGCTTCTGTATAAAGTTAAGCTCTCCAAGTCTTAGCTTTGTAAAAGGTTCGTTTATCACAGTTCCAGCACTTTAATCGTATAGTTCCTGCAACATTCTTAAATTTTACACATTGTATAATCTTTCCAATGGCTAACAAAGAAATTGCGGCTTTAGAAACCTTTCCAGTCTAAAGTCTAAACGTATAATATAACAACGCCATATAAGCTCTCAAGTAAGCACGCCATATAAGCTCTCAAGTAAGTACACCATAATGAAATGTTAGTCTGTACAGGAACAGATCAGTTCTTGTTAATGGGAAACGTGTTCAATGCCAGAAATTAGAGACAGAGCTGCATATTCGAAACTGCCATTTCATAGACGCAAAACATCTATCAAAATTCCAAACACAACTAAATATAACTATCCTTATAATTAAAGCTCCAATACCAAAAAAACGGATAGACAAAGAAGAAACAAGACTGTCTTCAAAGGATAGGAAAAAGATATTTGCGACAACCAAAACCTATAAAACCATACTCGTGTATTGAAGTTCTTAAGCTTGGTCTTCAGCTTCGGTGATAACCTTAGTTGCGGGAAGAGCCTTTGATGACAGGAAATCAGTGTAATCTTGGTAAGGTGATTTCGAAAATCTTGTCTCTTTCCAGAACTCTGGTGTAAGGAACCCATATGTCTTCTGAAGACAATCGAATGTAGCCTGTGTGATCACACCAACACACCAACAACATCAACCCAAGGGTTAAAAAGATAACCAATAATATCAATCAATCACAAATAATGAAGCAACTACATCCATCCATCAAACCAAGTAACTGAGCTGAAGATCATAAACAAGAACTATGCTCATCTACAAATTGCAATCAGCTACACTTGCACAACTAAGAATCACATAGATACAATGTAAAGACTTTATCATATCATCCACACAAGAAGCAACTATGCAAATGTGAACCAAATCCCTAATCCAAATTAAAAGCAGAACTCTTTAGCTACACATAAGCAGTTACATCAATTAACCATTAACCAAAAACAAGGATGCAAAATCGAACCTTGACAAAGTTTCCAAGGGTTTTGGTAGATCCTCTGGAAGAAGTGAAGACATCATCAATACCAGCAAACTGAAGAACCTTCTTAGGAACCCTAGCAGCGACAATACCAGCACCTCTGGGAGCAGGAACCATCCTCACAGTAACAGAACCACATTTACCAGTAACCTTACAAGGCACAGTGTGTGGCTTCCCAATCTTATTCCCCCAGTAACCTCTCCTCACCGGAACCACCGAAAGCTTCGCCAGAATAATAGCTCCTCTAATGGCAGTAGCAACCTCCTTAGAACACTTGACACCCAATCCAACATGTCCATTTCCATCTCCAACCACCACAAAAGCCTTGAACCGAGTCCTCTGACCAGCTCTGGTTTGCTTCTGGACAGGCATGATCTTCATAACCTCATCTTTCAACGAAGGTCCAACTAATTGATCAATGATTTGGTACTCTTTTACGGGAAGAGAGTGTAGGTAGATCTGCTCTAGCTTCTCGATTTTGTTTTCCTTCACTAGACGACCTAGTTTTGTCACTGGAACCCATTTCTCTTCTTCCGAGGCACGTCCTCCACGTCGTCCACGGCCTCTAGGACCACGATCACGCCCACCACGGCCACCGCCGAAACCACGTCCGAAACCACCACGGTCACCGCCACGCTCTGCGCCGCGTTCTCCACCTCTTTCAGCCATTTTCGATTAAGTAAACCCTAGCGGAAGCACAAGTTTTGTTTATATATGTAGGTGTGAGATTAGGGTTTTCTAAAAACTGCGTTATGGGCTTGTGGGCCGAAAGTTTATGTAACAGTTGAGATACTAATCAAGAAGCCCAATAAAATAGCTTATTAGATCACACCAAATAGAAGCGATAACCTTTATAAATTGTGTGTGCTCCGTAAGAAGCACTGCTTCATATAAATTACTCATTTAACATTCATAGTAAAAAGTCAGACAAAAAAAAAAAAAAAACATTCATAGTAAAAAATACACAGATCCATAGTATGTTTTTAATCTTCACAGTAAAAAATTAAATGAAGATATCTCAAACAGTATCCATAACTAGTTGGGGTTTATCAGTCGATACGATCTTAATTACTTGGATAAAAAGATACAAAAATCTCTGTCTTTGTCTACGGTAAGATATATATGGGTAAGTGCGTGCGAAATTGGGAATGAGTTCGTGAATGTGTGCTGAGGGTATCTGATCTACCTTTTCTATAAGAAACCTAAGGCTGATGATCTATCTAAATGTAGATGTATATATGGATACTATATTTGTGCCCAAGTCTTGATGAGAATGAAAGAATTGAGATACCTTGTGTTACCATATGATATGCAGAGAAAGACAAAATTAGAATTGGTAAACTCTGGCGAACTTCTCAACAAAGATTAACAGACTAGACGACTTAATTAGGATTATTTCAAATGGTGAGACCTCTATAGACATTGTAATGTGTTTGCTTAATTTAAAAGGAGTACTAAAACTTTACCATCTAAAACAAACAATGTTTGCTTGAAAAGTAGTAAATTAGAATTATTTTTGGGGAGTCTTGGAACTAATAAGTTGATGAATGAAAATATTATGATGCTATTTTAAATTAAATAATGAATACATACATAATAATGAGATTTAAAAAACAATATTCAGCTATTTAACATCATTGATAGATTTTGCTCAAATATTTGTCGAGTAAATTGTCAACGATAACTTGATAAGCTCTTTCAGTTGGATGGTAGCTATCCCAAAATATATAAGCCGAAGAATTTGAACACGTAAACGGGTTCAATGAATTACACAAGTACGATATCTCAAGATTTCCTTTACCGCAACATCCTCTATCAGCTACCTCAAAACCTGAAACAAAATAAGATGATTTAAACATAGTTTAGTTTGATGTAGATAATTGCAAAATAAAAACAAAATACTTAGATAAATCTGTTAGATAGACTTACCGTATTTTTTGGGGTGTTGGATCATGTCGAAAAGAGTATCATAAACATCGATGTAAAAGATAACACCATCCAACTCTTTATCTAAAGAATTTAGTGCTGGAGAAAGCCTTGAATTAAATTGTTTTGCCATGGTGTTTAAAGGTTGATTACATCCTCTTGTTAAGAAACCCCCAAATACAGTTCTTTGAAGTGGAACACAACCAACAGGAACTGCACTAAACACTCCGATTTTTCGAGCTCCAAGTTTGTGTAACTCCTAAACATTTAATTATATAAAGAAGCATTACTTTTTGGATGTAAATATATCATTGATTAGTTTATATATAACTACAGCTATAGTACTTACCCTCACAAATTTGGCAGCAGCATCAGCCAAAAAATTGGCATACGAGGTATGATCGTATCTATGAGCTCGAGGTAGATAAGTGTGAGCAAGATCATTGCTACTAGACACTACGAGAAAGAAACTGTTTTCCACAATATCTTTGGCTTTTTCCTCTCCAAAATGTTTCTTGATCTTTGATATATATTCTTTAAAATATGTTAGTTGATCCCATACCGATATAACTGACTGCAATATTAAACATAAATATTAGGAAAAACCGAAAAGAAACCACCCATAAAAAAACTACCAATCATGATGACAAAACATTAGCTATAGTGTACCATGATTTGTGCTGTTAATGGATCATAACCCGTTCCTCCAGATGCAAATGTCACACCTTTAAGAAGATCTTCAGGCTTCAAATTACGATTCATATATGCTGGTAAAGTCTTTGCCAATCCCAATTTTTCAGCTGCAATATTTTATAACATACTTATCACACTATATAAATAGCTTTCCTTTCCTATTATAATTTAGAAAATATAACTACAATTCAAATGGTTACCAATAAGATCAGAAGGAACTCTTCCATCAGAAAATCTTCCAGTAGCAGAGCCTCCAGGGAAATCTTTGCCATACGGAGGGAAGTTACATTTTAGAAGAGTGGGAAGATTATTGTTGTTTCCTGTATCCATTATCGAATCTCCAAAAACTATTAGTGCTGGAATTGTTGTGTTCTTTCCTTGCGCCGCTGCATTAGCTTTGATGGCGATTAATACCAAAGCGAGCCATAGCATTTGAAGCTTCATTGTCTTGTTTGATTTGTTTACTTTTGTGCTCGATATTTGCTTGTATGTTTTACAAATTCAAAGAAATGTGTGCATGTTTATATATCTTGTCTCTGTTTGTTAGATTTCTAAAATTATCTCTTTTGACAAATAGTTGTTAGGTTCTATGATATCTTTAGTTAGTTATTATGCTTGATATTAGTTGGAACGACAACGAAATTTAATTGTATTTTTTTTGTAATTAAATTGTAATTAAATGGTATGTTTTGAAAATACTATGTTTGGGGTTTTAATCGATTCCATATGTATATATAAAAGTCAAATATATAAGCTTTTGAGGCTGTTCACAAGAAATTTAAACGACTAATCACCAATTAGACATTTCATTATTTATCATTTCGAAGTTATTAATAACTAGATTTTACCCCGTGGTACACCACGGGGCTAATATTTTATACGTATCTTTTATGTAAAACTTTAACCGTTATAATTTATATATACATACGGTTATATACAAAGTTTGTTTAGCATAATCTTTTGATTGCCAACATAATCGATATATCCGTTGTGATTTATATATCAAAAAATAATTTAGATGCGTATTTGCGCTAGAGCGGGAGGGAAATTTGTTTTTCTTTTTTGTTAAACAAATTATATTTTTACCCCATAGTATACACCACAAATCCATTTTATTTGAAAATTTATATGTAATATTCGTGATTTTGTGTAATAAAATGATTGAATTTCTTTAGTGATTAATATAAATGGTATTGTGTTATAATACAAATTATAATATAGTTGTATTTGCCAATATTTTTTTTTGATGAATTCATATGGGCTGGATTTTAGAAGAATTATGAGTATCATATGTGTATTTTTAATATAGTGAACCTCAGATTCGTTAAAATAATTTATATATTTTATATGTAAATATATTTATATTTGTGACGGAGAAAAATATATATTTATATATGTGAGACTTAATACAACTCATTATTGAATACATTTCTGTTAAATTTGAAATAAATATAAATATTTGGATTTTTATATAAAGTTGGTATTGATGGTATTAACAAAATTATAAATGATGATTTAACCAAAGCTCTATGATATTTTAAATTTATAATAATATATGACATACCATATAACCCCGTTCTATGATAATTTAAACTTTTTATACACATAATTGTTTTTTAGTGTTTAAAATAACTGAGTTTTTTTTTTGGAATGTTACAGTAGTACATTGATTAAATTATAAAGAACTCTTAACTAATGGTTATTTATGTGCATATTAACAGTATATTTGTGCATAGACGGTAAGTTTGTATATATTCTAGATTTTATAAGATTATTATTTAGTTCAGCTTTATGAACATATTAATATATCTAAAATATATATTTCTGGTACATTGTTAATTTAAGATTTTATTTTTAAATTAATGTTTTCACTAATTACCCCGTAAGTGGTACACTACTAAATATTTCTGGTACACTTTTAATTTAAGATTTTATTTTTTATCAAGTGTTTTCACTAATTTTATGTTCATGGTATACTACTAAATTTGAAGGTTTACATTACCGACATTTCTCAATCCGTTTTGGAGTGGTACATGGTACACTACTAAATAAAATTAATTGATTATTATAGTATAATTAATATTAACATCTAATATTTATTTTTTAATTGATATCAAAATCATACAAAACAAAGATGAGATTTACGTAACCATAATCAAAATTATTTGTTTATTACCATAACTATAAAATCTTTAACAAAAATCCCTAATATAATAAAAATTCATAGAGTTTAGGCTATGATAAAAATTCATAGAATTGTTTTTTTTTTGGTGAGGGGAGGGGGAATTCATAGAATTGTTTTGTAATCAAGAAAGAGATGCTAAATATTATTAACCAACACTTGTAATAAGAAATCCGAAATGAATGCTATATATGATTGCTGATAAAACTTTAGGAATATTCTCTAGATTTAGTATCAAAGATCCCCAAAAATGAATTATCCCGCAACTATTAGTTAGTATTGTTTAGGAAATATGTCTTATGTTTAGGATTATTATGAAAAAATCTATGAAAATTAAATAGGATCTCTCCAAATATTAGAACAAATGAATATATGATGTTTTAACTTTTAAGGAATATGTTTTCAATTGTGTTAAAAAGATTTCCAAAATTAAATAATCTATAATTTGTGTTATTGTATAATATTTGATTTTTTATTTCTTGTTGAAAAAATGTTGAGCT
>NW_006238922.1:2487079-2572128 GCF_000375325.1 Capsella rubella | reverse complement strand
AACACAAAATGTACTTAAAATTTTAATATCGATTTTTATTCAATTTTGATTAAGAAATGGGGAAATCTTTATTTGATATTTTGATATTTTTATGATATTCCCCATTAGATAAGTATGAAAATAATTTATTATTATTTTCGATTAAGAAATACTATGAAAGTATTTTTTTTTGAAAAATTAAATTTCTTTATTTATTGAGTAGAATTTATTTGAACATAGTGCTAAAAATATTTCCAAATCTTACCAAATTTTCGACCTAATAATTAATGTGATTACTTTTTTATGTTATTTTTTATTTTATAATTAATGAGGATCCGAAAATTGAAATCGGGTCTTAATTTTAGAATATAAACCGACCCGACATTAAGATTTACAAAATTGACCTTAATGACTATTGATTAAATGTCTAAACATAAGGGTATTTTGTGGCAAAAGGATGACAAATAAAGATGGTCAAAAAAGTGGATGCAAAAATAATAAGATAGATTTCCACATTAATTTTTTTTAATAAAAAGCAGATAAAAATCTATAATAATTCTTTATGAAGTATAAAAAGGTACGTCAATAAGTGTAATTAACATCTACATAAACACTTTTTTATATTTGGAGAATATTACCACACCAATATGAAAAATATAATCTCAGTGCGTACTGCGTAGTATATAATCCAGGGCTGGACCATTTTGATCCACCAATTATGTTTCGGTATCTATATCTATTAATGTTATGCTATATCTATTAATGTTATGCTTACTTATATAAAGATTCTGTTTTAAGGGAAACAAATGCACATTGATGTGGTTGCATTTTATAATAAACTAGATTTTTATTCGCGATATACGCGTGACTATATGTGAGATCTAACATAAAAAAAAATAATCAAATTTTATAAACAAATTAATATCAAATTCATAATTTTATACTATACTTTATACTTTGAGTTCGTTCCGTGTTTCTTTAAACCAAAAACAGTAAACAATGAAAGAGACCACGTTTTGTTTAGTGATATACACCAACCTACCTTCCTGTCTCAATACGCACGTTTAGGACTTAATCCGTAATTAAGAATGGTATATTCCATCTCCCTTCTATAAAATTACTCTGTTTCGTGTTGTGAGCTTCACTTACAGAGTAAGTAGCACAGAAGCAGAAAACACAATGGCGACTTCTCTTCAATTTCTAAACCCTACACTCTTCAAATCCTCAAACCAAACCTCCTCATCTCTCTCGCCATCTCCTTTATTTCGACTCAATTCCACCTCCACAGCATTCAATTTCAGACCACTTACTTCCTCCTCCTCCTCATCCGCAGCGATCATCACACGCGCCGCCGCATCAGGCGAGTCACTAACAAGAGAGACATTTCACGGACTCTGCTTCGTGTTGAAAGACAACATCGACACAGATCAGATCATCCCCGCGGAGTACGGCACACTCATCCCTTCGATTCCAGAAGACCGAGAGAAGCTCGGCTCTTTCGCGCTTAACGGGTTACCAAAGTTTTACAACGATCGTTTCGTAGTGCCAGGAGAGATGAAATCAAAGTACTCAGTCATCATCGGGGGCGATAATTTCGGCTGCGGATCATCCCGTGAACACGCTCCGGTCTGCCTCGGTGCGGCCGGAGCTAAAGCCGTGGTGGCGGAATCGTACGCTAGGATATTTTTCAGGAACTGTGTAGCTACAGGTGAGATCTTCCCTTTAGAATCGGAGGTTAGGGTTTGCGACGAGTGTAAAACAGGGGATGTTGTTACCGTGGAGCACAAGGAAGACGGTAGTAGTTTGCTGATCAACCATACGACGAGGAAAGAATATAAACTGAAACCACTCGGTGACGCAGGTCCGGTGATCGACGCCGGAGGAATCTTCGCTTATGCTAGAAAAGCTGGCATGATTCCTTCTGCGTCCTCTTCTTCAATGAATATATAGATCGGAACTTTCCCTAGAAACGCTGCGTTGTATTTGTTTTATTTGTATCCAAGACATTGTTTTAAAACGAGCTGTGGAGGGTTTGAAAATAAGGGAGTCTTGAAATTGATTTGAAGACGAGAAGTAGTTTAATATAATCAAATCTTGGGTAACATATATCAGAGAATAAAATTAAAATAAATAAAAAACAGAAAATTAATTCAGATGTTTGAAATGATTAATAGACTTTGCTCAAATATTTTTCGAGTAAATTGTCAACGATAACTTGATAAGCTCTTTCAGTTGGATGATAGCTGTCCCAAAATATATAAGCCGAAGAATTTGAACACGTGAATGGGTTCAATGAGTTGCACAAATAGGATATCTCAAGAGTTCCTAAACCGCAACATCCTTTATTAGCTACTTCAAACCCTGAAACAAAATGAGATCATTTTTGCAAATAATTTAGTTTGACGTAGATAATATAATTGAAAAATTAAAACCATTTAATACTTAGATAAATCTGTTAGATGAACTTACCATATTTTTTAGGGTGCTGGATCATGTCGAAAAGAGTATCATAAATATCAATGTAAAAGATAACACCATCCAATTCTTTATCCAAAGAATCTAGTGCTGGAGAAAGTTTTGAATTAAATTGTTTTGCCATGGTGTTTAGAGGTTGATTACATCCTCTTGTTAAGAAACCCCCAAATACAGTTCTTTGGAGTGGAACACAACCAACAGGAACTGCACTAAAAACTCCAATTTTTCGAGCTCCAAGCTTATGTAACTCCTAAAATTAAATTAATTTTGTAAAGGTACATTACTTTTGGATATATGTATATCACTAATTAGGTTATATTTAACTACAATTATAGTACTTACTCTCACAAATTTGACTGCAGAATCGGCCAAGAAATTAGCATACGAGGTACGATCATATCTATTAGCTCGAGATAAATAAGTGTGAGCAAGGTCATTGCTACTAGAGACCACGAGAAATAAACTGTTTTCCACAATATCTTTTGCTTTCTCTTCTCCAAAATGTTTTTTGATCGTTGATATATATTTTTTGAAATAAGTGAGTTGATCCCACACCGATATCACAGACTTCAGAAAATATGTATAAAAATAAGGAAAATGACACACCCATAAGAAAATTATAATAATAACCATGATGATAAAACATAAGTTAATTATATAGTACCATGATTTGTGCCGTTAATGGATCATAACCAGTTCCTCCAGATGCAAATGTTACACCTTTAAGAAGATCCTTAGGCTTTAAATTCGGATTCATATATGCTGGCAGTGTCTTAGCCAATCCTAATTTTTCAGCTGCAATATTGTATAACATACTTATCACACTATATAAATAGCTATATAATCTTAGTTCAAACAAAAAAGAAAAGAAATAGCTCTAATTTACAGATTTTGAGAAATATAAAAAATAGTTCAAATGGTTACCAATAATATCAGAAGGAACTCTTCCATCAGAAAACCTTCCCGTGGCAGAACCTCCGGGAAAATCTTTACCATATGGAGGAAAGTTACACTTTAGAGGAGTAGAAAGATTATTGTTGTTTCCTGTATCCATGATCGAATCTCCAAAAACTATGAGTGCTGGGATTGTTGTGTTCTTTCCTTGAGCAGTTGAAGTAGCTTCGATGGCAAGTAATACCAAAGTGAGCCATAACATTTGAAACTTCATTGTCTTGTTTGACTTGTTTACTTTTCTGCTCTAGCTAATTTGCTTGTACGTGTTTTAAACGTTCAGAGACATGTGTGCATGCTTATATATACCTTGTTTCTGTTTGGCGGATTTTTCTAAAGTTATCTCTTAACTTTTAGTTTGTTTTATAAGACATGTGTGTATGCTTATAATTTGTTAGGTTCTATGCTAATTAGTAATTACTTTAGTCATATTATTACTTTGATGTAATGTAATTACACTGGAACGATAGCAAAACTTTATTGTTCTTTCTTTCTTTATTTTTTTTGTTGGTCAAATCTGTTCTTTCTTATCTATGTTTAGGATTTAGACCAAACAAGTAATGTAATCATAGTTTGTTATATAACACTGAATATACGCCAAACTTGACTATGACACTGAAAACATTATATAAGAAAATATTCTTGTGGTTAATAATCGAGTACTGTTTTATTTTCTAATTTAAAAACAGAATAAGAATTAATTATTATATTTTCGTAAATATAGTATGTTTTTATTTAATGTAGTAGAAACATCCACCACATGTGTTAAGGGTTTGGATTTAGACCACATGTTTTTTTTTTTCTTTGTATGGTAAAGCAGTATGGGTTTCCTCTATCCTCCTACTTATATGGCTGACAAAAACATTAAACATAAGATCACCTAAATGCATTTGTTTTCTTTATAAAATGTTGATTAGTTCGATACTACTATAATATGAACCTTTTTTTTTGTGCACCAAGTATTTTATGAACTTAATTTACAATATTATTCTTTTGATAAATCAGCTTTACAAATTACAATATTACAAAGCAAACAGTCCTTTGGAGTTGGCAAAGAAGTGTTTGCGGCTGATAAGTTCCGGTTTTTTATGACCGGTAAAGAGAAGTCCGGTTAACAGAGACGGAGGACCGGTGGATTTGGTTTGCACCAATTCCCTTACTTTCATATACCCGTCGAGTGTCATCAACTCCAAAAGCTTTCTACAACTCTGAGATTGATAAGTTACACAATGTTATCAGAGAGCAAAACACAGATATTGTTAAACAAGAGCTTTACAAGATTATTATTATGATCAGTTTTACTATATGAATGCATTAGAAGAAAGATTTGTATTATTACCTGAGGATTTAGTACTTCCATATGGTTTATAATTTCGTCCTGCCACAAATAAATTGAGTATTGATTAGTATTTTCATAGAGCTGATCAAAACCATGAACGGTACGAGCTTATTTGATGATATATAGACAAGTATATTTACCTCAGGTATACCAGGATTTTGCATCACGGTACCAAGTACGCGGCGAACTAGTCCATCCAAGACAACTTTATTTATCGATCCATCTGCGTTTATCCATGGAAGTATAGGCTTAGGTTGTGACGACTTCACAGAAGTTGATTCTTTTGTTACGCCTTTGGTACAAGTTCCAAGAGTAAAAGATGGAGCTCTGATAGATACTTCGTGCAAACTGCTTGTTTGAGTCATTTCAGGAAGGTTAAATATTGTAACCTTGTGAACACTGTTCCCAGCGACATGCTGCTCTTGATTGTCTTGTGAAGTACTGTAGCTGCTGGCGACAACATTGTTTGACCTTTGTTCCTTTAAAGCTCTGTCTGGGTAGTTCACTGGTACAGTCTGTTGACCATTTTGAGTTGTTCCACCTTCCTCTAATGTCAAGAAGTATTTTGATCGGTAGAGCGAATGGACAAGACGGAAATCATTATAGCCATTTACCTGAATAAGATAGTGTCTTGTTAAAAATTATTTGTAAAATGATGTAACTGACATGAACAGAGTTTATAGTCCAAGATTATAAAACTAGTAAGCCTTGAATGTTTGTAAGACAAGAGATGGTAAGACAAACCTTCAAAGCTACCCCAAATGTTTGAAGTACTTCTACAATGCAGTCACAAGTTTCTTTCCCTGCAGATGAATAAACAGAGGTTAAACTACAACAGTGAAGTAAGTCACCAACGCATGCTAAACTGTTGAAGAGGTTAGCCTGATACTTACTTGGAATATTAGTAAGACGATGGACTTCTTCAGTGCTCAAACCTTGGTCACCAGCCTTCTGAAGGGCATTGGAAACGGCTTCAAAAACCTTGGGAATGAATAAACTCAGTTGGTCGTCTGCAGATCCAGGCATGATACAACTAGCAACATTGGCCATCACTTGCCAGGGAGAATCAACTAAACTGCCTGGTATCACGGTGGCATCCATAGAGTTGAAAAGTTCTTTCATATCATCAGAATCACAGTCACCACTTGTTTCCCCCGACTTAAAATGAAGTTCACCAGAGCGAGAGTCATCATCCTTAAACAACTCTATTGCGTTAGCTATTGGTAGATTTACACGACGAACAGAAACTGCTATACCCGGGAAACCTTTTTCCTTTCGGAAGTTGATTTCACCTTCGCCTAATAGCTTAAATTTCTTAGCATTATCAGGTTCAGATTCTTCTACGTCATCAGCTCTACGTTTTAAACCTCTTCGATCTCCAGGCTCTCCAACACCTTCTTGGGGCAAGGATACAGATATAGAGAGTTCACCAGAAGCAATCAATGAAAAGAAACTTAAAGCATCACCACATTCCAAATCTGAACTAAGAGCGACTCCTCCAGCCATAAGGTCTCTTTCATGTTCGAGAAGCCAACTAGAGAACTTGGCTGCTCTTTTCCCAGTATTAACCGGGAATGGTGACTTCGAAATACTATGCAGGAAGTTCTGAGAAAGCACAAATGGCTGTCCACCACTTCCACCAACCTGGAAAAAAATGACTTTCAGTTTTCAATAACAGTATAGCTACTAAATTTGATTCAAAGGGATATAAGGAAAACTGTTTCTTATTCATCATCTCATCTAAACATTAACCATGCACATAATGTGGTTTTGACAGCAGCGTGCGCTAACCAATAAAAGGATGAAAAGATGATACCTCAAAGTTAAACATGCTATGGTATTAAAATAGAGCTTCAAAAAACTATTAAGTAGTTTTACCAGGAACTTTTTGTCTCTGAGGTAGCTATAGGCGGTAAATAGGTCTTGCTCTGAATACTGTCGTAAGGTATCTTCCAACAAATTTGGCATACCGGGTGCAGTAGGCATGCTCAGATAGACAAGCTTTAACAGTTCTATGGCATTAGAAACTGCCAGAGATTTCTGCACTTGTATACTACCGTCGTACTTTTCATCTAAAGGACTAAAAATTTTATGAAGACGATAATATCCAGATCGTTGAGAGGTATCTTTAACTTGATCAACAGAAGCAGTTGGACTGTTCTCTGAGTGAATTTCAGGTGGAACCATTTCACTCCCCTGCAAAGTCCATTATATTAGTTTATCATAAATCACCAAAAACAAATAACCATTGAAACTAAAGGGATGTTGTCAAACAAAAGAAAAGTAAGCAATAAAGGATGCACCTCATCAACTATATCTCTGTTTGACCATTCTCGAGACCTAGTTCTCGACCGTTTAGGGGCCACCAGTTTAGCCATCTTCTTGAGCTCAAGAAGATCATTAAAGGCTTGACTTATACTCTTTTCATTGAAGTCATCCCATTTTTCTTCAACAAAACAAGTATCTTTACGGTGCTCAACAGAACCAGATTCCATTTCCTCATTTTCCTGATATAGATATCTAACGCGAACATGTGAACTGTTTCTCCCGGGCAAACACTTCTGTTTCGTCTCTAGATGTTTTGCATAACGCTCAGTAAGCAGATTGCAAATCCCCATGACCGCCTTCCGGACTTTATCATTCTTCATTATCGTTTGAATCCGTCGCTTGCAAGCTAAAGGAGGTGCCGGCAGATCTGGAACTGAAGCCCAATTGACTCCATGAAATTTTGCCCCAAGAGCTGCACGGTGTCTAACATATTGACTTAACAATTTCCTGACCAGAGAAAACATGTGTCAGTGGTATATATCAATCAGAGATAATAACATATTTTAAAGAATGTTTACAATAAGAACCAGTTAGATGTATGATCACCACTCAGGCAATAATATAAACTTTCAGTGGACGTGACAAGTTTACCTGTCCGCCTCATCTGTCCACATAAATCTTTGTGAAGGAATTGATGTGATCTTTGAGCTTGCATTCCGGTTGATGATGGAAGAACACTGACCTTTGTCTTCAGTAAGGTCCCTTATGTCTGCATTTTCTTGTTGATTGTGCTCCTGATGCATTGGAATGGAGGTTTGGTCCTCTTGTATTGATTCTTGAAAACTCTCACTACGTGTGGAATCAATGGCTTCAGAATTTATAACCGTCTGTCCATCTACTATTATGGATCCGACACCATCTCCTGTAGTCTTTAAGAGGGATGCTCTTTTTCTTTTTCTGGAAGATGGACTATTTTCTACAACAATTTTTTTATCTTTTGATGTTGATATCAATCGTCTTCCATGCTTCGCATGATAAGCATGCATAACCTGGATTGACAACCAATAAGTAAAAGAGCATAAAGGTTCTGTTAGATTTATGGTGGGTGTTTTAAAGCTGAAACATTGAAGAAATCAGTGTTCACAGTCCCAGGCGGCATGGTTTCTACGATCAATGACAATAAGGAAATTATTTGCCAAACTACCACCAGGTCTGAAATATTTATTCCATATCAGGTGACTAAGATATACACAACACACACAAAACATATCTTTACCTGCTCTATGGTCAGGTTCAGATCCTTAGAAATCTTCTCACACTCTTCAAAAGAGATTTTTTCCTTCTCATCGATTGCAATACACCGTAAGAGCTTCGCACGTTGCTCTTCGGTCATGACATGATCTGAGGCCCAAGAGCGGCTAAGAAAAACCTAGAAGAATTGACAGTTAGAAACTGTTTTCTGAAAAGATAATATAACAGGCAGCTGCAAAAATATTATCAGAGGAGATATACATATTGAGTAGGTTGTGATGATTATTTTTGGTTCATGGACTCAATTGTTGTATATATAGTAAGCCATAATATATAGGATCAAGCTTATACCTCTTGAACAACAGATCCCGGAAATGCTTGCTTAGCAGCTCTGTGATCAGCAGCAGCATAACAATATTCTAGAGTTCGCCAGTATTCATCAACAGTATCTCTATTTGATAGAATAAAGTCATGTCGAATACGTGGACGAAAATCAAGAGACATGACGTTGGGTGTAGCAGCAACAAACACAGGTTCCTCTATGTAAGGCTTAAGCTCCATTGCATGTGTCAAATTAGAATACTTCTCTTCAATTTCATCACGTCTGAGTCTACTACTTACCATCTGAATCAACTACAAAATGAACATAGCACACGCAATATAATTATTCAGTTTGAGAACTGCAAATTTATGATATAATGTACTAAAACATGGTACTTGAGGTGCCATCTAATTATTTATATTACCTTCAACCGGCGTAAAATATTAATAAGCATCGATAATCTCCCTGTCGCATGAGTATCCATTAGAAGCTTATACTCTTCGCTAGGAAGCTCGGAGAGACACATAAACTGTTTGCATTTCTTCATCATATCATCAGCTTTCTGAGTAGATCCAACAACTTGTAAAAATAGTTCAAGTGGCATGGCTCTAAAAGCATCTTCAAGTGCAAACAAATTCTCAAATTTCTGATCATGTATAGAAGAAAAGGCACTGTCCAAGCCAGGCAAAGAACTAAAATAGTCCCATAGGAAGCAGTGTAGAAGCTTGACACGAACCATCTTTGCAAGCACAACCGCTTTGGCTCGCGTAGCTCCTGTTTTGCTAGCTCTTGCATCCAAATCCACGTTAGTTTGACCTCTCTGAACGTCATTCAATACAGGAATTGGCTTGTTGCTTTTCCTCTTCGATAGTCTCTGGCTACGGAATCCTAATTCGAAAGACCTAATCTTATCATGAATTTCACCACCTACTTCTTGAGTCAATCCTTGCACAGATGGATGCAAGACTATCACAGAACAACGATTACGACCACAATCAGTTACATTTGGAACACGAATGCCAATGCATTTGCAGAGTCCTTTTTCTTGAAGCCTGTTTAGAATTCTGTCAATGGTTTTCTTATCCACCTTGGGGATCCTGTCCTTCTCAAGACTTAGAAGCCATTTATAGAGCTCCGCTCTCAAAACAAACTTCTCCTCCTTTAGCCAAGAAAGAAGAAACAAATAGTCAGTCAGAAAGAAAAAAAAAGGAGACAAAATGTATGGCATGCAACGTGAGTAAAAAGAACAGTAAGTACATTTAAGCGCTCAAGTATCCTCTGCTCTCTCAGAGAGTTTTCAATAGTAGCATGAGGTTGCTGCACTTTTGATTTAGCCGACTTCGGTTGAACTGGATGGTTCATATCTGAAAAAGCCAAATCAGTGGACTCTTTCGCAGCATCAATAACCTTATCACCAATCTCATGGAATGATTCTTGTAAGTTACGACGTGTAAGAATTTTTCTTCTTTTGGCATTAGATGGGGAACAACCAAGAAGTCCTGAATTCTTTTCAGAATCAATTAAACTTGCAGGTGTAGATAAGTCAGCATCTGAAACTGCAATACGATCGGTAGAGGCCTTAGCCAATCCACTAGTATCATGAGGTGTGCTACAATCATTATGTACCCTGCTAATGTTTTCAGCTTTATCAGGAAACGGTTTAGAAGACTTGGATGCAACATGACGAGAAGTCCAGACTCGAAATACTCTAGTCTTCTTGTGGCATTCTTCCCGTAAATGCATCCCGACTCTTGAACAAAAACTACAAAGCCGAGGATAAATCTTCTTCCTATCAATTCCGAGTTTTTCGCATACCTGGTAAAAATAGTAATTTAAATACACATTGCACCATCCCAGTTTTTAAAGTAAGAAACTTTATCCATCAAATGAATACCTCCATAACAACCAAGCCTTTAGACCCTTCAGCATCAACCATATCATAAATTTGATTATCTATTGGAAGCTCCAAAATCTGTTCTGTTTTTTGGATACTTCTCCCGAATTTAAGAAGTTGCTTTTTCCCAGAGTAGTTAAACTCTTTTTCTGAGAATCTTTTTAACAAACGGAGGCATCTTTCAAGCTACAAAAATGGAAAAACAGTTTTATATCCAAACAAAACAGAACAGAAATGGTAAGTAAAAGCAACAGACCAAAATATGTAGTGAAATGTATTGGCATAAGATGCAGATTATATAGTTCACCTTATTGTTCACCATAGCATCAAACTCCTCTACTAATTGAGCGTCTATCAACCGGCGACAAACCTGATGTTTTCCCACAAGAAGATTCATTCAGTATATTATAGTTGAACATGAATAAAGCTTACAAGAAGACAAGAAAAAGATAAATTACACTTCTCCAAGCTCTATGCTTTGTATGTGATCTCATATAACCAAGGTCTTGCTTAATATCCGAGATGACTAAAACCTGCATAACAAGAAAATGAGTATACAACTAGCAAGATCCAGCTTTATAAAAGAAACAAATACTTCAAATTTACTAACTTTCTTGTTAGCTTCTTCGAGCTTATCACAAACTGCCTGCATTGCTGGCAAAAAATCTTTAACGAGCGTGTCATCTTTTACACTCTCAGAAACTAGACTATCTCCAACAGCAGTAGTAGCCTTATGCTCCAACACAGAGTCCTCTTTGCAAATCTCAACCCTCTGCTGTGAACCCAAAGGCTTGGCATAACGAGTCAAGTATATCATGTTGGTAGTAATACACGAAGTCGCTTTGGAATCAACTTCTTTAGTTCTCACAATTGCTGGTTGCCTAACAATCAAACCTTTAGATTCAAGCTGCTTCACACTATAGAAGAAGTTTCTACCTTCAATACCAAACTCTTTAGCAAGCAGACTCTGTGTATCTCCATTATCACTACATCACAACATATACTGTTAAATCACAACTCTTAATATAGTAACTAGATGGAAGAAAAAAACATGAATTTGGCTTACCGAGCAACAGCCAAGCGTTCGAGAACGCGACGCTGAATCGCGGGAATAGTCGTGTTATTGGCTTCGTACAAGCCAACGAAGTTAGCTCGGAGCTTCTCATTAGCGATGATTCTCAAATCGAGTCTCAGAGCATCTTCAAGCTGCTGAATTTTAGTATCTGATGATCCGTACAGAGTTTTCTTCGCCTTGAATTGGAGCTGAGGGATCGTGAGAAGGTTTCTCCAGACATGTGCTTTGACGGAAGAAGAGAGAGAAGAGAGACGTGACCATAGAGAGACGAGAGGGATCCCTGTGTTTCCTTGACAACAGATCTCATCAAGTGCGGTGAATACAATCGAATCCATATCTCCGGTTAGGGTTAGGTCAACGGAAAATTATTAAAGTCGGCGAGTTAGTTAGTCGGCGATAGGGAAATTCAAAAATCTCTCGGCGGAGGGGTTTTGGGAATTTGATTTATACAAGTGGGGATTCAGTTAGACGATCATGGCGGGATCAGAGGAAGAAAGAGAGAAAGATGTTCTCGAGTTCTTGGTGACGGGTTCGATTCCTCGCAATGACGAAGAGTTAAATAGTTATGAGGTAATTACTAATTAGGGTATTTTAGGGCCACAAGATTTGGTATAGTGCTATTTGTTTTTTTTTTTTTTGGTTATTTTCTATCTACTTTTTTTACAATATTAATTAACATGATTACTTAATTAATTTTCTTCAGAATTTTTGTTAAATTGAAATTTAAAAATATATAAAAATCATAATTTAGAATTCAGTTTGACTGATTTTTTATTTTCATATTATTATTTACTTTCTGATTCATTTTCCATTTTCTTCCCGTCATTAATTTTTATTTATGTTATTATATTATAAAATTTTCTGAAATGTTTCTTAATTATAACCTTTTTATTTTGGATGGTCTAAATTCATTTTGAATATGAAATGTTATTATATTACACTTTTATTTTAGAAGGTCCATATAAATTAAAAATCTATGTTAATATCGATTTGCGGGGTAAACCAGAACTCATTTTTGTTTTTGGACAAAACTCATTTTTGTTTTTTTTTTAATTTTTTATAAAAAGGTAATTTAAAAAAAAAATCTGACCAATAGACCCCCATTTAGAAATGATCATTAATAGGCATGGTCACTAGTAAACAAAATCATTAATAAACATAGTCATCTATTTGTCTATAATCAAAATGGATAATGCTGGTCGGATCAAAATGAACGTAGATAGCCAATTTTTACAGCTCTATAAATGGTATTTTTTAGATGATTAAAAGAGAAAAATGTTATTATCATAATCTCAAAGAAGAATCTCGACTTTCAATGGTAGTTAAGCAAAAAAAAACTTTGGTAAGAAGGCTCAAAAAGAAAGGAGGAAAGAGAGGTCTTGTGTATCTTTTGTTTTGGTTCTTATTTGAAAGTGTTATCACTTAGAGCTATGCATCTTTTGTTTTGGATCTTTTTTGGTTCATCTAGTGTATACAACTTGTGTTGTAAACCTTTTGACCTAAATGCATATACTATTGTTAAATGTATTGAACTCAAAAATGAATGAAACTTGTTTTAATACAACTTAGAAACAAAATAAACACTAAACAGGTTATGAAACAAGCCGAACCGCATGTCCCGAAACGAACCAAAGTTAAACCGATTAGACCGGTCCGGTTTAAATAAAATCTAAAGATTCGTCTGTCTTGTTCTTCAACTTGTTCCTTGTTTCTTGTCTCTTGAGTTCCTCACTTCTTGGTTCTACACTCATGTCTGTATCCAAATCTATCTGGTAAATCAAAATCATCACGTCTTCTGTTTCAATAATTTCACAATCCCTAGTTTCAATTCCATCCCCAATTCGCACATCCTTACAACAATCCCTAAATCTCTCTCTCTCTCTCTCTCTTTCTTTCTCTGCGTAACGTATCAATTTGCTGTAAGTTCTGATGGACCTTGTTCGTTTGAGAGAATTAGGTTCACAGAGAAGAAAGAAATGGCTGATTCTATTGACTGTGTTCGGTGTTTCGGGTTACGGAGTCTACAAGGTTTACAATTCTCAATACATCGCGAAGAAGACGAAGCGTCTTATGAAACTCTTCTCAGGCATCGTTTCTTTCGCCGAACTCGTTATCGATTCGGCGGAGACGATAAGTATCGTTTCTAAAGATTTAAAGCAGTTTCTAGATTCTGATTCTGACGAAATCCCCAATAGTTTGAAACAGCTCTCCAAGATTACGAAATCGAAAGAGTTCACTGATTCATTAGCTAGGGTTTCTGAAGCAGTAGCGATTGGGGTTTTCCGCGGGTATAATTCGGTTCAGGAATCGGAAAACGTCGTAAAGGAATTGGATTCGAGTTTAGTTGATAGAGTATTCTCAGAGGAAGGAGCTGGTTTTGTTTCTGTTGTTGTTGGTAGCTTTGCTAAGAATCTTGTTCTTGGATTTTACTCTAATGAGATTGAGATTGGGAGTGATGTTGATGATTGTTCAAAACCTAGATGGATGAGTTTGGTTAGTGATGATAAGTGTAGAGAGCTTTTAGCTGATTGTATTGAGAGGTTCACTAGCTCGGCGGTGTCGGTGTATATAGAGAAGACTGTTGGGATCAATACTTATGATCAGATATTCTCTGGTTTGACGAATCCGAAGCATCGAGATAGCGCGAGAGATGTTCTTGTTTCGGTTTGTAATGGAGCTCTTGAGACTTTCATGAGAACATCTCACGATGTCTTCACATCTTCAGGGGAGAAAACTGATTCCGGAAACTCTTTCAGGAAGTCGAGTTATCGAGAAAGTTATCGAGAAAGTTCTGGAAACGGATGGGCAGAGGCGCTTTCGACTACATTAGCAGTGCCGAGCAATAGGAAGTTTATGTTTGATGTTACAGGAAGAGTGACGCTCGAGACGATGAGATCAGTTCTTGAATTTGTTATCTTGAAGACATCAGAAAGTTTTAAGAGGGGATTGGATGTGATTCATGAAGAAGTTACAGAGAGAGGACGTCAAGTTGTTGGATACGTTGGTGCCAAATCTTCTGTGATAATCACTGTTTGCATAGCGGTTTACCTTCACATCTTCAGCCGCATTGTTCGAGGCGGTCCTGTTTGCTTAAGCCAGCGTTTCTAGTTCTCGGATCAATCTTTTAGCTCGTTAGAGTTTGTTAGATCTTCAGATACCTCATTCTATTGGTTATAGCTGAAGCTGAATAACGTAGTCTTAGCAGTGTGCCCACATATTGATCCTTATTTATATAGAGGATTCTTGAGATACAAATTAGCCAAGTTATGTTAGAAATCACCATTTCTTCCGCTTGATTAAATCCACCAATGACTAGTAGCGTAATAATTAACAAATTCAATGTAAGTAACTCTTATTACTGTCGTGAAGAGTGTGAAGAAACAGGCGTTAGGAGTGTGTGTGACACAAGAGTTGTTTTAAAGAGCAACATAGATAAACCGAGGAGCAATGTGAATATCCGTAATATCGAAGTGTTGATGTGACATTGGAGTCTTATTGAGAAGATCTACGAAGAGTAAAAAGTGTTAAATATGCCGAGATGGTGACACAACAGATGTCTAGAATACTTTTATTCCATCAGACAAGATTGCGAGATACTATGTTGGTTTTATATATCTGGAAACTTCAATCGTTAGTCTTAGAGAAGACGATAATGCAACAATGTTGTAAGATGATAATCAAACATATAATGCTTGATATTGTTCTAGAAAATTTAATGTCATGTTCCAAGTTATCTGCTTTCATTTTTACAATGCGATCACTCTTCAAGTTAATTAATAAAGTTTATTGCGTTAAAATAAAAAATCGCAGTCACTGTCTAACGCAATGTAAAATTGTAAACCAAAAAAAAAAAAAAATTGAATGATAATGTAAATTTCACAGTAGCAAATCGGTAAGTTAATTGAGGTTTCCCCGCTCCGATAGACGACGCAACAGGCCAAGCTTTTACCAACGCCTAAACCAAATCAGATCGGCGTTTTATGTTCCCTTCTCTTTCTTCTCTCTCTCGCATCGATTTCAGCAAAATTTAGAAACGAACCAGTCACACAGAGAGAGACACCAAAAGAAGAAGAACAAAAAAACCCTACTCGATCACGAGATCGTCGCAACGTTTCACGTATATAGACCGGCGAATAAATTTAGCAGAATCATCGGGAAGGTAGAAAATGCTCAACGATGGTGAAGAGACTCCTTCTAGGTAAAACAAGTCGAGATCACACAATTTTCAGATTCTTTTGTGTTTCTATGAGTAGTTTCGGTGTGAACTGAGCAATTATTGCTCAAAATTGAAGTGATTTGACCATGAAATTGCTTATTCGTATGCTAAGATTTTGGATTAGTTTAAGCATTTTATATTTGATTGGATCTTCTATATGTATTCCAGTTTAGAATCTGGGTATGTTTGTTTGGATGGTTTGAAGTTAATTTTTGTTGTTTCTCAGGCATGAGATTCTTAGTATGGTTAAGAAGCATTCGAAGTCATTAGGACAGACGTCTCCTGATGAGGCAGATGCGTCTGATGTAGAAATGGACTCTAATTTCTGGCATGGTGTATTTGATGTGTACTTCATTCGTTGCATGGAGTCGAGGAGGCGGCAAGACGATGATCTTCTATTTTTTGTGAGGAAATTGGTATGTAAGCTTGCACCTTTTTCTCTGAATTGAAAAGTTGGAACATCAAATTATCTTGGTTGTTAAAGTTACTAAGTAAATCTGTTACTTTTTCCAGAGCTGTAAGTCATATGGTTTGACTGAAAATGAAGATGCACCAGCTCCTTACTTTGTGCGCAGGTGGGCACCTAAGGTAAAAAAAAACTGTAGGAAATGATACATATACATATTCCACTTAAGGCTTGGTTTTGTAGATAAAACATTTAAACTGCAAAGCAGACATTGTAATGGATATAACATGGTAACGGAAATTTTGATTTTACTTCTGCAGCATCTTTTTTCTTCTTTATTCAGGTGAGAACACTTTAAGCTACAGTACTACCAGTGTTTTCTGAATGGATTGTTTTTTGCTGGCTTACATGCCAAAGCTTTTCATGGTCTATCATATTTTTTTTTATCTGGGAACTAGACCCCTTGACGGTTCAAAGTATCCATTTGTTTGTGGTGTGGCGCTTTGTATCCATCGTCTATAAACACATGGTAATGGATTTTTCCTCTATTTTGAAGCAGTTGGATGAGCTTCTTGGTGAAAGCCTGGCTGAAGTTGATTGGAGGAAATCATTTTATTTGAACATGATTGCCCATACATCATTCACTGTTACGGTGGCGATTTGCAGGTAACAACTTCACTTTGTGATTAGCAGCATTATTTACTGATTGCAAGTCGGTCTAATCTACTTTAATAAACAATTCTTGTTCTGTTTTTGCTGTTAGCTAATATTTATATCCACCTTTCCTGTTTTGGGTTCAAACACATCTTATTGCATCAAGCATTACTTCCTTCTAGCTATTTATTAGGTTGGAATCTCAGATATCATCTTCTTTGTTTCAGTGATTAGGCTTGGAGTTATTTTGTGACATGTTCTGTGGTCTATATTCTACTTATTATATGGTTTTTTGTCTTTCCATTTTACTGCATCATGGTAACTTTAAACTGCTCGTGTTTTTAGTAACGAGGCCCTTAAGACGTACCAAGGAAGTAAAGACACAAAACTCTCTCCTATATACAAGGTTAGAGATCCTAAGAGTTTTGGATAATATTACTCTCGACTTTTCAGTTCTTTTTTAATCTTTTCATATGAATAAGAAACTGAAGCCATAGAGTAGTTATATACTTGGCTGTTCAAAGAATATTAGTCCAGATTTGTTTTTATCAAACCTATTAAGATGAGAGTAAGGAAACAGAATATGAAATCAGTTTTGCTTTTAATAAGGAGAGGACATTTCACAGGAATGGGACCAAACATAAACATCAAGTTTTTTTTATATTCTGTAAGCCAATGATGATCATATTCTCTAATTTTACATTCATATCATGCAGGTTGTAAAAACTGTGTATGCATCACCTAGTCGCGTTAATTTTCATCTGGACTCAAAGAAGGCAAGTATAATCCCTTTTCTCGTAGCAGTGATTGTCATTTTGGACTTTGTGTTTTATGTTTCCATTGTTGTGTACCTAGGAAGTGGAAACAACACCTGCCTACCCAGAAATCTGTTTTGCTGTAGATGATTTTGACTCAACCTTTGATGCTGTGGTAACATATTTTCTTCTCCCTTTCTCTGTATTTTCCTTCCAATTATTAAATTATGTGGTCCTTTCGTTTGAAGAAACTCTAGACCTGAACGGCTTCTATGGACATGTGACATTTTGTTTGTAATAAAATCGGCTTTGGAAAAATCGTTTTTAGTTGAGGAAATCTGCATGAACTCTCCTTTGCCTCTGAGGTGAAGAGAAATGCATTCTTAGTTTCCCCTTAACTGGATAGTAAACTCTTCTGTTATTAGTATGATACATTAGTTGGCTTTTGGTATATATTTCAGATATTTCAACTACCTTTTGCGCTGCTTGAATTCCTTATTTGAGTTTAATGCTTGCATTTAAATTATCGTCTTCAGAGGGTTTGCCAGTCTTCATCTTTAGTTTTTTGAAGGCACAGAGGAGTTTGGGTTTATGGTTCAGAATATAAGTCGTATAGTTAGGTTCATGCATGGAAATTGCCCAAAGTTTCTTTTCCCCAATCTTGTTCATTGACTTTTTCATTGATGCTTGCAGGTTCTGACTGAAAAAGATCATTGCTATTGCGTACTTCTTAATTCCCATGATGGGGCAGCATTTCCAAGTGCAAATGTTAAAGATTCCAGTGATTCTAACACAAATACTGAACCCAGAAGTGTGAAAGATCCTAAGGTCTAGCTGTTTCCTATCTTTGTTTCCCTATTGTTCAGCAGTTGCCAGTCATATTCCAATTTTCTTTTGCTACTTTCTATGAGTTTTGATAAGATTCTTAATATGTGGTCTTGATTAACAACTGGTAACGTTAACCTTTCTTTTAAGTAGGTATTGATCTCTTTGCTAGCATAACATTTATTTTGGCTGAAAGTTTGACTCTTACTTTTCATAAAGATGACTTCCATCTTGAGTTCTATTATCTCTATGGTGCACATTATACTGTGACACCTTCTTTCCATCTCAAGGGATTTTTGTGCGAGTCTTATAGTGATAAGTATTCTAGTCAAGCTTCTGGGTTGAACATTCTTCCAACTGAATCCTTTTAAAAGTACTGGAATATTCTGTGTCTGTGGCCAGTTTTGAACGAATTCTCTGTCCATATTAGGTTAATTTGGATCTAAATTATAGTTGAAGACCAGCTGTTCTGTGCAAGAAGATTATTGGTATATTTAATGGATTAACTATAAGTATGATTTGGGGTTTTTGGAAAGATTTATTATATTTAAGCACCTTTGGTTTGCAAAAGGCCTATAGACACATTACATGGTACATGCTAATGAGAAAAGAGAATTGACATGCTGGAGCTTTTGGTTGCAGGTTACCCTGTTTTCTGGGTTTGTCAGCTATCAAATGGTCCGAGAAGCCTATGAAGGTAACTATACAGTTTTTTTTTTTTTTTTTAATGTTTTATGCATTGTAGGATCTAATTCAGTTTTCTCGCAAAGTTTGTAGTCATGGTCCTGATACGCTGTTTCCCTGTTTATTTGCATTTGTCCTCTCAGTGCTTAGGACTATCATTGTTGGTCTCGGTCTTTTATATTTTCCCAAGACATTTAATCAAGGGTTCTTGAAAGTATGTCATGCAACCAGTCAGGACCTAATGTTAATGCTTTGCTCATTTGGTGGAATTCATTGCTGAGCCAAAGTAATATGGTTCATTTATAGGTCAAGTTGATAGGAAGCAGTACTCAGCCTCAAGATTGCTGAACTACATAATTAACTTTTGTAGACGTGAAAGTTTTGAGATATTAAGTGCTAAAAGACAAGGAAGCTAACACATTTACTAGTTGTCTTTTCTGTATGAGCTATATGGCTTTTGTTGATTTGGGCCAACTTATTTTTCACGCTCTCTCCTTAATTTTTCTGTCATCTTTATCCTTTATCACAGGGGGGAGGAATCGATTCGGAAGCCTTCTTTCACTGGGTCATAACACAGGAAAAGCAGACCGACTTTATATGAGAGGTCCAGGAGGACGTGGAGAAGTTGAAGTAGCGGTTTCTGGCGTTATAGGTACTATTACTTTTTTTATATTTGTATGGCTGCACATAATCTGAGCTCTGTGTCTCCCTGTTAGTTTTTCCTCTATTCTGAGTTCTAAGCAGTAGGTAATGTTGCATGGAAGATAAAAAAAACAAAAAAAAGAAGCATACACATTTTAATTCCCGATCCAAAACTTAGACTGGTCATCAAATGTTTTAGAACTGTTCATTGTCCTCCATTGTCTTAAGAGAGTAGACAGGAAAAAGTTGTGTAGGAGATCTGTTGAAATGTATATTGAAAACGTAGTGTGCTTTAAGAGATGATTGTATAGAATTGATTTTCTCAGATCAGAGCCAAGTAGTTTTAGGTCCTGTTTCACCAATGTCTTCAAAGAAGAGCATCGATCTCGGCTCCATTTTCCGTAAAGCAGCATCTGTTGCATCTGTCGCAGCTAAACATGCAATAGCAGCTGCTACCGCCTCTTACGATGAAGACGAGATGTTCCCTCTTAAATGCTGCTTAATGTCCATCTCATTGCCATGGGATACTATTGCTCATGATCTTTTATTCAAGGTGATTTCTCTTTAGCCATACCGGTCATCAACAATTGAAAATCTAGTGGAACTTTTCGATATATCGTCTGTTTTTCTGATCGATCCCGCGTATTGTGTTTATTCAGGCATCTGCACCGGTAAACATGGAGTAGATCACTCTCTGGGATGAAGCGTAGGAAATAGAAGTTGTGTGTGTTGTCTGTTCAAGTGTTTGTTCGTTGATTGAATATTCCTTTTGTTCTGTTTACATGACTCTGTGGATTACCATAACCACTGTTTTTACATCTAGCAATAAAAATGAAAGTAAAGTTGTGAATTTGCAATCATCAACTCTGTAGATTTCAAGCTACTCTTCTTCTAGTGTATTGTAGACTCACACTCTACTTAACACTTATGTGCGTGCCTGTCTCGTTCCATCACTTCGGGTTTGGCTTAGTTTGGTTTATAAAGTAGAACTGAACTTTATCACTTCGGTTCGGTTGGATAAATATTAATTCGACTTCAGTTCGGTTGTGGATAAATAAGTACAAGTTTATAAATGTATGTTTCCGCTTAACTTTATTAACATTCTTAATAAATTTTGGTATACTTTGGTTCACAAAATTTAGACTCAATTCGAATATTAAATAGAAATTAGAAATTTCTATACCGTTTAGGTTATAATTTTTTTTTTAGTTTCGTTTTGATTTTTGGATAAAACAAATATATAATTAATTATTATTTTACAATATAAATTATATTTTCTATAAAAATTTTTTTACTGAATTCCGGTTAAATTGTCACCATTGTATAATCGTTTATGTAACAGTTTCATAATTTGCAATAATTCAAAACGATAAAGAGAAAAATAAACTGCGGTTGAATTGGTCTGGTTCACAAAGATAAAAAAAAGCTAAAAAGGTATATTGTTTGGGTTATAAAACTTTGGTTCGGTTCTGATTAAAGTATATTGGCACAATTTGATTTGGTTTTCACATCCATCCCTATAAGCTACATATGCCTTGCATATAACATATGGTTAGAGATAGAGACTTATGAGTAAAATACATGTGAAATAAAACAGCTTTATGCCAACTTTTGTTGGACTTTACTTGAGAATGTGGAATTCTAAATGAACAAACAAAAATTATGGGGAACCAAATAGTGAAGAAGCACATGAATCCAACTCTCTGGTGGTATACATTTCTTAATTAGATGACAAAAACTCTGTTTAAGGTTAAACTAATGTTCCTACCTTTATAACAAAAGAAATGAATTGTGAAAAATATATGAGATTGGTTGTTAGACATTTCCTGATTAGGTAGATGACAAAAACTTTGTGTCTGAGGTAGTGAGGTTAAACTAGTGTTTCCATTTATATAACAAAAAGAATTAGGTGAATTAATATATAGAGTCGGTTAGAGAAGTTGAGAAAATGTGAATGCATGTTTGAGTCCACTAACAAAAGCTACAAAGTCACAAACAGTGGAATTTGGATTTTCTTGAAACGTGATTACAAAGGTCAAAAATCAAAATATAAGAATAGTATGTTCTTTAACATCCTTTACTCTAGTGATAATTGTAGGAAAAGAAAACAAGATTGGTTTGGTGCCCACTATATATTTTTTTTGATTAAAAAGACTACTTAATATAACCTCTATAAATTATATTCGATAAACTAATATTTCGATAAATCAATATTTCTTTTTTTCGAATTAGTTTTTCGGATCACATGGATAAATTAATAAATTAATAATGTAATTATTCATAGCATTATTAATTTGTAGAAATTTTACTGTAAATAGGCAAAATTGGTTATTATACTCTTATGGTAAAGTATCCAATATATCCTAGTATTATATATATAACAGATAAATGTTCTCTCGAACATGTAAATATATATATATATGAAAATATTAATATATATGTATATTGATCTAAAATACCAAATATATACCTGGCCTAGTTTGTTTTACACAATTATTTCGATTCAAATTTAATTTATACACAAACACACACTAAAAAGAGAATGCAGCTGTAGTTTCACTTGTATTGTTTACTTTATCTTACTAAAAAGATAAGAAAAAAATCCAAACACATAGAAAAATAAACTAAGACGACGTAATATATGCTTTTTTGTTAGATTCTTCGCCATTAAGCTAAGCTCTCATCTTCTTCTTCTTCTTCTTATCAAGACCCACACACCATTTTCTCCCCTTTAAGTCTCAACTTATAGAAGCTGTAATTAAACTCCAAATCTTCAGTCTTTCTATTTGGTTTTTCTTGTCAACTACAAGATTGAGTACTCGTAACTAGCAATGGAAAGACCTTACTAGTAGATATATAAAGTGTGTGCATGTGTCCTCTTTTTCTCACATTTATAAGAAGTATGTAAAAAACATTATGATTTTTCTTGGTTTAACCTACTTATAGTAACCCACTTATTCAAAATCATTGTACTTATAATTTTTACACAAAATTGGTCTCATAAGTCATAACTAAAACATATTTTGAGTCCCCAAAACCAAGCTTCATGTGCTTGTGCCTAAGACCGGTCATGATAGTGACACAATAACACTTAACTTACAAATTCTAGTCATTCACTATTTTAGTTATGATCAGAAAGAAAAAAAATGTCTTAGCTAGAGAGAAATAATTAGAATTTTGTATACTTAACAAGTTTTTCTTTTGACCCTCTATACATATAGTATTCTACCTGTTATATTATTTCTTACTGATATTTAAATACACACACACACACACAAATACACTCAAAGATCATCACATGTACACTAATCTTATAGAGACAATGAGAAATTAATACACAATCTTTGTAGTTAAAAAGTAGTGCTGATCAGAAAGTGATGAAAAGTTTGTAATTATAAAAAAAAAAAAAGCAGAATCCAAACAAAAGGTATAAAAGGATAAAAAAAACAAAAGTTAAAATAATATAGTAATAATGTTATCCAAGGCACTAATGGACAAACATTCTAATTAATCTCTTAGATTGACTCTGATTATGACATTTTTAATATACTTGGCACTTTTTAATTGGAGTAATATGAGTCCCACATGTTCTTCCATGCACATGTCTCTCTATAAATACCACATCCATGTCTCATTTGAGTCTTCCCCGTTCCCTCTCGCTTCTATTTCAACACATATAAATTACACCAACAAAACCGGTTTAATTCTAAACCGGAGGTTCTCTTCCACTCAAGGCAATGTTTTCTACCAGTATGGAGCCGGTTCATATATGCTTTGATGATGCTATGATAACCGGAGATGAACTCAATGATATATTGGCGTTTCTTCAATCAGACGAGTCGGACAATCCAAGCGAGGTGGTACCGGTTGATGAGAAGAAGAGAAGAAGGACGATATCGAACCGGGAATCGGCTAAGAGATCGAGGTTGAAGAAGAAGAAACGTTTTGAAGAGTTGACAGAAGAAGTGAACAGGCTGAACCTAAGGAATCAGGAGCTTAAAAACCGGTTAGCTAATGTGGTTAGTTGTGGTAATGAAATATCTAATGAAAATAACCGGTTAAAAACCGAATCGGTTTGCCTAGAAATTAGGCTTTTAGAGTTGTACCGGTTTTTAGTGGCTATTCAATCGCCAATCTCAACGACAGTAACTTATATCACAGAGCTTGAGATTTAAGTTTGGGATAACAAATAAAACAAGAAACGATGCCAAGTAACTTTTTGAGCATTTTTGTAAAGGTCAAACGATTTTAATCAAGAGTTTTCATATTTTGGTCTAAAGATACATATGTCTTATGTGTATGTGTTTGTAAATATTATGTGTACGTATATGGATATAAAATTTCGTGAAAGTTGATTTCCCCTAGCTAACATAAACACAATTATATTCTATATATATCGTTTGATCGAGATCTATATACGAGACGTTTTGCACCGAGACAAAGACTGGTTCATCGATCAAACTGAATCAAAATTTATTTACGTTGCTTAGTTTTGGTTTTGAGGTGAGAGTATCCTTAGTACTTTTAAATTTCACTTCAGTACTTCTACTCGAGGGGAAGACAACGTTATGAACTAGTTTATGGCATTTAACCATCTTACTATTCTCTTCGCATGCTCTATCGCTTTATGTAAAGAGCTCATCGCACTATTTGGTAAGGACAAACTGGTCGTGAACGAAGTAGCAAACAACATAAATTATTTAGCTGTCTCATTTTTCTATGACCTTGTGCACGCTCACGCGTCTAAACATGAAATATTAAGTCTTATCGTTATCGTAAAATATTGGACGTATCTCCTGAAATAGTTATGAGTTAATTAGTGTGGCAATGATTTTATTTTAATTTTGATAAAGAAAATGTTCCGTCAGGTTAAATGATAAATAATTATTGGTAGGGTGCAATATATGTCGGGGTTAGAAGAAAAATCTTGGACCAAATCACACAAAGGGAAATGTGGGGCTTTTGTTTGTGTGGCTAATTAAGTAACATGATCATATACATGAAAAAGATGCATGCATGCATGGTGCATGGACCTAAAAACAAATTTATTAAAGGGTGGCTCTTTTTTTTCTTTTCTTTTTTGTAAAATTTAACAAAGTTGTAAATATGTAAAATATTGTTTGCATGTTATTGTGTAATTGATCGTACGCATCGCAAATCACAACTTTGGTTTAGAACAAGGAACATAAGTTAATAAACTATACGTAGGTAAGATAACAATAACTAAAGAAGACTTTCAAATTAAATAAGTACTCTATAAAAGGAAACTTCATAGAAAATATCAAGATAAATCATATTTCCAAGAATTGTACTGCAGCCTACCAACGTAAAAGATTAACACAAAGAGGAATAAGGTAGAGAGTCACACTGTGTCTGGTGAAGGCAAAAAGAGGTAATGGGTGATGGGATCTTTCTCGGTGGAAATCGTATAAAGGTCTCTTCAATTGAACTCAAATCTATTTTTGTCACTTTTATTCGGCCGACATATCTTCGCACAACTTCTACATAATTTTTTTGTGCTTTTAAAAACCCTAAACAAGTATATTTTCTAGATATTTAAGATGTCGGCTGTATAAAGATAAAAAAAAAAATTTGACATGTAAAAAAGACTCATACATTTCTCTTAGATATTTACATTATGCATATATGGAGTATGTCGATTCGTAAGCGAAAAAAGTGCATCTTTTTAACATTTAAATAACCCATAAACCTCTCGATTTCACTTAGGTACATATATATTAAAAGTTATATATATTTTCGGCCTTGAGGGACATGTGGTTATTTAATTAGAACATAGATTACGCTATACATGCATGTCTATATATTTCTTTCGTAAAATATTACTACCAAGACTTCTTCACATACTAAGTCTTTAGTAAAAAACAGTTAGTTTTCCAAACAAAATGAAGGTGTGAGCTTGGTAGAATGAGCTCATACCGTACGTAAGATTTGGCTTGTGAGATTTCATTCACAAGAAAGTTCATGGATATGTCCGAAGAGTCGCCCTCATGACACGTGGAAGGAGTATGTTTTTGAGAGTTTGGAGTTCAAAATTGTTGATGAAGTTCCAGTTTTGGAACTCATGTTAAAGGTTTTTAGTGGTAAGAGACAAATGTTATTTGGCTCATCATCTCACAGTTGCCTTTCTTTTCCAAAAAGAACATTGAAATTGTAATCGTTTCATCTAACTCCTTTAGCTTCTATGTTTTGGTGGAGTGGATGGACCGAAATTCTTGATGTTATTTATGCTTCTTTGTTTTTAATTTTTTGCCATAGGACCATTTGTCATAGTTTTATAATCTTGGATTGTAACCTAAATTGTTTTTCATTTTATTGAAATATTTAAGCAAAAAGAATTTAAAAAAAAATTGAAGGTGATAAAATGGTATAATTAAAACCAAATTGACAGTCATAAGCCAAACAGTTTTTAGTTATATATTTGGCTAAAAAAAAATAGACCTAAATAATTACTTTCTTTATTATGAAACCACCAAAATTAACCTGAACCGAAACTAAAATCAACAGATGTTCAAATAGTTTCTGTCTCTTCTCAATAATATTTCATGTATAATAATAAATCGGACTGTTTTCTAATTATGTTCACTGTTGAAATTTTTGTTTTGGTAGAAAAGTTATTTAGCTTTCATATATTGCTAATGCTGTCAGATCCTATGGTGGTTACATGACAAGGCTGTTGTTAAAAATCTGACCTTCGACCACTAAGGTTTAAATTAGGACAAAACAAAAGTTAAGGTTGTGACTTAAACGACTGACCTGACCTCATTAACGAATTCAACTAATTAGAAGAAAAGGCACAAGATATTTACATTTTAACATCACATATCGCCAGGGCGGGGGTCATTAGTTTGGTGGACTATGTGCCAAGATTATCAAATAGTTATGATTTAAATCATACTTTTCTAAACAAGACTACTTTGTAAAAAGGCCCTATAATATTTGTGACTTTTTTCTTTCCCTGACCATAGAGATTATTAATTGAAAACTCTTAAAACGAAGAAGATAAAGAAGGATAGTAATTAGCAGTAGAGTTCAAAAGCAAATCCTCAAAATCATACCTCTCTTGCAAATTTGCAATACAAAGACAAACCATAAGGCCTTTGCATTATTGAAGTCCAAAATGCTCAAACGTAACTAAATCTACTAAACCATCAGTATATCATAGATATGATCACATCGTGCCTCCTAGTTTATCTCCCTCAACATGAAGCCTCCTGGTTTGTCTCGACCCTCAACAGTTTTCGTCTCTCATTACTAGGGAAATAGAACAATCAACAATCCCATGTGGATCCATGCTAAAAGGGTAATGACCAATGCATGGATGGTGCCTATTCCTACACGTTTGTGGAAAAAGAAAATGGGACAAGCTAAAGGTTGCCCTTGCAATATTTCATTGTGACCATGATATGAAATATAACAAATATTTGCAAAAAAGCTAAAGTGGACTTTGTGCATTTCTATACATATGTGATATGTCAAGAACCGTCTCTGCGTATCGAATGTTATACATATTTCGGCACACTTAAAATTTATATGTTTACTGTTAATGGGAGATGGATTTTTAGAATTTAATGTCATCGATTTATGAATGCTCAAGTTTTTTTTTAATAAAACTCATAAATATTGATTTCATGACTTATTACACAGATTTTTTTTATTGAGAGCTTTATTTGTTCATATTAATTTTGTTATTTTATTTTTGAATGTGATGATAATGTCTATTTGTATTAAAAAAATATAAATTTTAAAATGGAAAAATTTCATCATCTAGACAAAATATAAGCAACCACATCACCACATCTAAATAATTTAATGTATCAATATTTAGGAATTGACATAAGTTATGTGACCAACGTTGGTTTTATATTATGTTATGTTGTGTTAGTTCTTTTTAAAGCCAACAATTCATGACTTTAAATTTTTCTAAAATCACAATATGCTATTTTGAAGTAAAATTCGTTATTACAACTTTTATTTTTCTTTTTCAAATTGTATGTTTTCGTATACACCCATTTTCTTAATTCTTTAGGAACTAATAAAATAAAACGTATTGGTTTTGTTCACAGAGATTGGAGGAAATTATGTGCGGATTGAAGTTCTCACCCAAAACTACTTGCAAATGCTTTTATTTCTTACCTTTTTTATGATTTAAGAGCACATGTCTATAGGAATAGGCACATGTCTATACTTTTTTTGCCCAAAAAAAAAAGAGCACATGTTTCATAGTTGTATACCATGTTGATCTCAACATTGACATATAAATAAGTGAAAAGGTAGTTAAGCACATAAACCAAAAAATTTCCTCATATGTATTTTGATAATGATTGTGGTAGTGTAGGTGCAAAAACACTCATATTGCGATTAAGTACATACTAGCTATGGATAGTTAGAAAGCTATAACATGAAAAGTTATAAAAACAAACATTATTTATTTTCAGATGAGTACATGATGCATCACTACAAAAAAAAATATCTCCATTAATAGCATAAGTGTATAACTCAATTTTTGCAACTGCTATAAAAAATAAATATATTTTTTATTACTATTCAATAACACTAAAACAACACTAATAATATGGTTGATGACTGTTTATACATTCGAGTGACAAAGATCGAGAAGCTGCCAGAGAAGATAAGACTCAAGGTAATGCCGGGAATAAATGTTAGTGTTGGGTATAAATTATGCATAATGTATTTATGTTTTGATTTGTTTTTGCGTATAAATTAACTGGTATTGTAATTTGACAATTAACATAACTTTAGATATTGGATTAAGATGTATTTGATTTTTATTGTATATTTTTTCTTTACTGACCAAATTTTGTTAAAACAACATCTAGTTAATGTAAGCAAATAAAATTAAAAACAAATATGAAATGTTAGAAATATCGGATTTGTTTTTTTTTTCTTAACAAAAAAAATCGATTCAAATTTGGTCTTTTTAGGTTAAAAGACAAAAAAATTTAACCAATTGATTTATAGAGATTCGGTTTACATATTTTGATTAGGTTTTGGTAGTATCCAATTGAACCATGTTCTCTGAAAATCAAAGAAAATAATAAGGGTAGTATCGTAATTTGATGTACGTTCAAAATGCTTAAAAATGGCTCTTTGTTTACGGATTCTCTCTCTCTCTCAACCTCTTGAGATTTTCAAATTCAAACGGCACTTTCAAATATGGAAAAGATCTGTGTAGCAGTCAGGGTTAGGCCACCGGCGCCGGAACTATCGCCGGAAAATGGATCTTCACTCTGGAAAATCGAAGATAATCGGATCTCTCTTCACAAGTCACTCGACACTCCAATCACAACCGCTTCTTATGCTTTCGGTAAATTCATCTCCTTTCTTCTCAATCAATTCTAGGGTCTTTCGATTTCTATGGATCTGGGTGAAATCAAAAGTCTCTTCCTTTTCAAATCTTGGTGGTGTTTTGTTTTTTTGCAGATCATGTGTTCGACGAAAGTTCTACGAATGCTAGCGTCTACGAACTTCTTACCAAGGATATCATTCATGCCGCCGTTGAGGGTTTTAATGGTAATCTAGTCTGATCCAAATCTAAATTATGAATCTTGATCGAGCTAAATTAGAGTTTAATTTTGTTTTTTTTTCCCCTAGTTTTTGATGTGTGGAGCTATTGTGATTTTTTTCAGGTACTGCCTTTGCTTATGGGCAAACTAGTAGTGGGAAGACTTTTACTATGACGGGTTCTGAAACTGATCCAGGAATTATTCGGAGATCTGTCAGAGATGTGTTTGAAAGAATACATTTGGTATAATGCTCAGAATTGTTCAGTGTATCTGTGAAGTAAGAAAAAAGAGTACAGCTTTTGATTTGTGTGTTTCATGTTTCTTTGTTTTGTAGATATCTGATCGCGAGTTTCTCATCCGGGTTTCGTACATGGAAATTTACAATGAAGAAATTAATGATCTTTTAGCTGTTGAGAATCAGAGACTGCAAATTCATGAACATTTGGAGGTTTGGTTGGATCATTTACACAAGTAATACCTTCTCCATTAGTTTGTTTAAGAGTAATTTAACCGACTTGCTTCTCTTGATGTGCAGCGTGGCGTATTTGTTGCTGGTCTTAAGGAAGAAATTGTTAGTGACGCTGACCAGATTCTAAAGCTTATAGATTCTGGAGAAGGTTTCTAACCCATATCTAAACTAGAAAGTATTTGATTTTCTGCACTTTGATTATGCCTAATGTGTATTGACATGGTCGTCTTCAATTAACAGTTAATAGGCACTTTGGCGAGACAAACATGAATGTTCACAGTAGCAGGTCTCACACCATCTTCAGAATGGTATGGTTCAGAAACTATCAACGGAACCTTCTATGTTTTTTTAAAATATTTTATCTGATGCAATCTCTCTGTGTGATAGGTGATTGAGAGCAGGGGAAAAGATAATAATTCTTCAGATGCTATCCGTGTCTCAGTCTTGGTAAGTGAAAAGTTTCACTACAGCTCATATCTTTCAAAACTTTCTTGTGAAAGTTATATCATGTCAAGCTGTTTATTTTCTTATGGGTGATCTTTTAATGGAGCTAGAATTTGGTTGACTTGGCTGGATCCGAGCGAATTGCTAAAACTGGTGCTGGTGGAGTACGCTTGACGGAAGGGAAGTACATTAATAAGAGCTTAATGATTCTTGGTAATGTCATCAATAAACTAAGCGACAGTGCAAAATTAAGGTACTTTTTCACACTTGATTTTGTTTACATGTAACAACAATATAGCTCACCTCAGCTCATGTTTTTTTCGTTCTTGATGATAGGGCACATATTCCGTACCGAGATAGCAAGCTGACTCGAATTCTTCAGCCTGCACTTGGTGGTAATGCGAAGACCTGCATTATATGCACTATCGCACCAGAAGAGGTAGAATAAGTTACTTGTTGGTTATGTTTTTGGATTTTTTTGGCCTTGAGTAATAATTCAAAGCGCAAGAGTAGACAGCTGACTAATCATGATGACTTGTGTAGCATCATATTGAGGAATCAAAAGGAACTCTCCAATTTGCAAGCAGAGCCAAGCGCATCACAAACTGTGCCCAAGTGAATGAGGTCTACATTTGAATTTTGAAGCATTTAAACCTCTGTTGGTTCTTTGGAGTTATTTGTTACTCCTTTTTCATATCTTACTGTTCTATGTTAATTCTTCCCTTCGAAACGGATCATCGGCTACATATTTCATACTGGCTGGCTTTTTTCCTCTTAATCGAAATATAATCTGAGAATGTTTCAATGCTTCAGATCTTGACTGATGCTGCTTTATTGAAGCGCCAAAAATTAGAGATAGAAGAGCTACGAATGAAGCTTCAGGTATAGTCAATTGTTTTATTTCAGTTACATCTTCGAAAGGGGACGATACCAACATTGGTATAATGTTTGTAGGGATCTCATGCCGAAGTGTTGGAGCAAGAGATCTTTAAGCTAAGTAATCAGATGCTTAAGGTAGTTTTTTGCTCTAGTTTATACATTGAATACAATATTGAGCGGACAGATTATACAAAATAGCTACCCTTTTGTTTAATTTCCAGTATGAGTTAGAATGTGAAAGGCTAAAAACACAACTGGAAGAAGAGAGAAGGAAGCAGAAGGAGCAGGAACACTGCATCAAGGAACAACAAACGAAAATTGAGAACCTAAACAATCTTGTCACTAATTCAGACTTCAAGAGGAACCAGTCAGAGGTACAGATGCATTCATTGGCTTAAGCGATATCCTGCTGTTATTGGATATTTATTAGATATACGACTTAAATTATCTATTTACTTCTGTGTGATATTCCTCAAATCATTACATCCAGACATTTTGCTGAAGTAAACATAATCTCGAAAAGAAAAATAGGCTTTAGCTGAATTTAAGTGAAAATACGTTGTAGCATTAATCAAAGATAGCAAACTTTTAACATCTCTCTAATTTTGTTAAACTGGTTATTATTACTCTTAAACTAAAGTGGTGTACTCAAGTTGATGGTTATGTAAAAATTTGTTAACGCAACATCTTTCTGCAGGATTTTATCAGTTTAAGAAAGACTCCAAATGGGCAATGCAATGTCAATGATAACAGTGATGTTCCTGGGACGCCATGCTTTAAATCAGCTTCACATTCCTTTGTGGTTTCTCGGTCAAATAATTATTCAGGACTATCTGATTTTAGTCCGATGGTTAATTCCCTGGGGGACGTGGCGGATGAAGACACTTGGATGAAACTAAACAAGGGTTTTGTTGCAGACCTTGATAAACTCCAGTTTACACCTGCAGTTAAATGTCAATTCACACCTGCAGTTAAATGTCAACCCACTCCATTAACTACAGCAACCACGGTGAGTAGATACATTTACTTCACTCCTATTATCTTCCAATAGTGAAGATTGTTTGTACATCAAAAGCTTGTATGGTTTTCAACAATAGATTGGTGAGGATTTTAGCACCTAAAACATGTGCCTAAGCTGACCTTAGTTCTTCGTTAATTTTCATTAGGAATGCTTGCCTGAAAACTACAAAGAGGTGGAAGATCTCAAAAGTCAGATTGAGTTGCTGAACAATGAGAAGGAGGGTCTTCAGGTTCGTCTTCATTGGTTTTTTTGGTTGTTCAAATGAAGATGCTCTTTCGATCTTAGTTGGATTGTTCTCTGATGCAGCTCTGGGAACAATTGAACTAGTTATCAAGATTTCCTGAATAAGAGATTGATATTAAATTTTTTGTACCTACCATCCTTTCTTTTGCTATCCTCTAAAATTTACTTATATTTTATTTTTGAAACTGCATTTGATATGCTGGATGCCAACTGACTGTGATTATAATGTTTATGCGTCAATTATGCAGGTAAAATTCAACGAACAAGTACTTCTGAACAACAAACTGATGGAAGAGATGACTGAGCTCAAACAAGAAACTCTTCACATTAAAGCAATTCCAAATAGGTTATCTGAGTCATTTGCTAATTGCAAGGATGTCTACAAGGATGTTACAGTCACAATGCAGGTGAACAGCTTACTTTTTCTTTGATTTTAATTTTGAATCAATAAATAAACATTTGAGCTCACAATTTTTTTTCACTTGCAATTTGTTAGAGCTTAATCGCTGACAAGGAATCTCCAACAGTAAAGCTGCTCTTTGGTACAACTGAAATCACGACAAGCCTTTTGTCGACTCTAGAAACACAATTTTCAATGATAATAGATGGTCAAAAAGTGGGTGGTAGCCTAGATCATCCTCTATCTGACCAATGGGAAACACTTCGTGTGAGTCTGAAGAACACAACAACGTCATTGCTGTCAGACGCACAAGCACAAGATGAATTCTTGAACTCCCACAACAAGGTAGCTTCCTCGTCACAATCATCAAGATATGGATCTATTTTACTTATTTTTTCAATAGTTTTGCTTGGGTACTTTGTCTCTCTATTTAGGAGTTTAGTACAGTGACATATCTGCATATGTTGAACCGCAAATAAGTCTACTAAATGGCGTTCGTTTTACATTTTTTTCCTGGTAATCTACAGATAATTAGCAAGAATATTATGTTGCATACTACTAAGCCAAAAGCTTGAATTCATCTCATAACCTATAAGTTTTTCCTTTTCATCTTTGGCATAAATAAAACCCCATCAATCTAAGTCCTCACTGTTATACAGTATACTATTGTCATTTAAGAAGTTAAAAGTCAAACCAACCATGCAAGATTGAGTGGCTCATTTGAGCAAAACACATCCTTTCTTAAACGATGTTGCCAGGAAAAAGCATGAACTAATTCATGTTGGTTAATTAGATGTTGTGGTCAGACTACTATTTCTCCTTTCTCTAAGACAGGTTTTGAATGTGATTTTAAAGGGACAAGAAACATCTGCTTTGGAGGGGGAGAAATTGAAGTCTGAGCTTAGCACCATCAAGAAAAGATATAACAAGGTGGAGAAAGAATTGTGTTTGGATAAACAGCTTCTAGAAGCTTTAAGAGAAAGCCATGAGAAGCTGTTAAAAGAGGTACAGCTTCTGAAGGAAGAAAGAGATTCTTTAGATATAAAGCTCTCTCAATCAACTCAGAGATTGAGAGTGACTGCAAGTGATAAAGAGAATGTTTTAAAAGATCTTAACGTAGAAGTGAAGCGGAGGAAAGAGATCGAGGAAGAGATTAAGCAAATCAGCACTGCTTTCGCTACCAGGCACAAATCTTTTGTGTCATTTCACAGTGAAATCAAATCCAAAATGCAGAAACTAACTACTCGAATTCCGTAATTTAATTAGTAGCAGAAACAGCATTTTGTACTTTTGTGCCATTGTAACAAAGACATTAAGTTATGTATTTTATTGACAGTGATACTGGTTTATGCACTTATGTGCCAAACACCTCCTCACTGTAAACCAAAAGTTTTTAATGTCAAAAGCTTTTCTCCAAGGCTTGTGTAAGAACTGACCAACGACACAAAAGTTAGAATTAACTACAAGAATCTTCATAACATGTCTCACTCCCAAGTAACCGAGATGATCGAATTAGCTATCCCAGATTGATCAAACGTTGCTTTAACTCCATAAATCCAGAGTCTTGGGAGCACCAGGAATCGCATGCACTAGCTCTGATTCCTCAATATGAGAATAACAGAAAAAAAAAGAATTGGGTTTATTTTGCTTAACTTAAAAGGTTTAGGGAGTAATAATTAATTAAACAACTAATCCATATTTTGGCGACGGATAATGATCTTCTTCTTCTCATCACTCGACTTCACTCGAGATTTTAGTGAAGAGATCAGTGTATCAAGTGGAAGAAGATGATGCATTTGGCTGGATTTACATGTTGCTTAGGCGGCGTCGCTCTTTATCTTCTCAGCCGGAGTACAGGAAGGTTAGGGTTTTTCTTGTTGTCTTGTACTATTCACGATCATCACATGTGTTTTCGATGATAATGTTGTTCTCTCCTCTTTCGTGCGAGACAGAGTTGTCGAATCAATCAATAGGGTTTGCCACCTCAAGGATTTGGGTATGTATGTTCCTTGAGACAATTGCATTGTATTTGTACTGCATTTCAATTTTAGGTTGGTGGGTTTTGGTTATGTGTCAGTGTTTTGAGATCTTTCGTTTGACTTCAGAACAATTGGTAGATGGAGAGAGCAAAGTGTTTCCATTGGTCATAGTGTCAGGAACTGTTGGCTCTGAGACACCTATTAAGTGTGAGTATAGTGACGTTCTCGGTGTTTTTGTCAAGAAAACGGTATGTATGATGAAATTGGATTCATCGTGTTTTAGAGATTGAAAAGCCTTTAGATTTCGTTTCACTGATTTTGGGTATGTTAACAAAAACGATTTTTTCAGGCAGAGCAACAGGTTTTGAGACGTAATTGGAGGTTTTCATGGGTTCGAGATAGAACATTTATGCAGCCGATGACTAAGGAAGTCCCGTGGTATCTGGTATATGTCTTTTGTATTTTGAGTTTGATAAGCCAACCTACCCTGGAGTGGACTTTGATTAGAGTGTTTTACTCAAGTCACTTACAAAATCTGAAATTGTTTTTTTCAATAGGATGATGGGACAGGTCGTGTGAATGTAGCGGTATCTCAAGGTGAAATAGGCTTGGCCTTGACGGTTGGAAGTGATGTATTTGAAAAGTCAGTACCGGTATCGCTTGTTCAAGGAGCGTTGAGTTATCTTAAAGGCCTCCAGGTCATTTTTATATTTCCTTTTTCCTTCCACTTTTCATTGATTTGCTTTTGTTTGGAAGATGGTAATATGTTGCGGCAGCATTATTGAATTTATTGTGCACAGATACTTGGAGTAAGACGCATTGAGCATGTTGTCCCAATTGGTACACCACTTACAGTTGTTGGTGAGGTATGTCTTTGTCTGTTAATGGTTTAAAATCTCCCTATATATGAAATTTCGTTTTACATCTCAGTTTTGTTGTGTTGCTTTACCATGTTAACAGGCTGTTAAGGATGGCATGGGGAATGTCAGGATTCAAAAACCCGAGCAAGGACCTTTCTACGTCTCTTATATACCGCTTGATCAGCTCATCTCTAAATTGGGAGAATGTTCAAGGTTGTTTTTTTCAGTTTTGCCTATTCTTTTCTTCGCAAACTATGGTTGAAAAATCCTAAAAGACATATTTTTTGCAGAAAGTTCAAGTATGCCTCCATGGGTTTAACTGTTCTTGGTGTGATACTTCTTTCAAAGCCTGTGATTAGATATATTCTAAAGAGAATTGAAGATTATCTAGAGAGAAGGCGTCGACAATTGTTATTGAATAGGTATGTCGCAGCTTAACGACAGCCACAGATAAGTTGAAAATAATTAGTCATTACAAGTTAAGTGTTGAGCAATCTGTTGCAGAGTTGCTGATGCAGCTGCTAGGAGAGCTGAACCAGTAGCTCCTAGGAGAGCTGAACCAGTAACTAGAGGTAGTATCTACCCATTAGAGTTTGTTATTACATGTGAATCTTTTTGTGCATACTCTGGAATTGCTCTGCTTACAAAAATGCCTTACCAGGATTAGAAAGGCAACATGAGAACAGCTCAGATGGTACAAGCAGATATGGCGATACTCCTGATCTCTGTGTGATCTGCCTTGACCGGAAGTATAACGCCGCTTTTGTTCAGTAAGGGCACTGCTTTTCTTGTATAAATTCTTGAACCTTCTCACTGATGGGAGCTTCTGATTCCTCTTTTTGTTTGGTTTTGACTTGTAGGTGTGGTCATATGTGCTGCTGTGTGAGATGCTCCTCGCAACTGAGTACCTGTCCTCTTTGCCGTGAACCAATAGAACAAGTTTTAAGAATTTACCGCCATTGAAGGAAACAAACTAGAGCCTCACCTTCCAATCTACTAAAACCATTTACCAGCAAACAATCATTAATCTTGTTGTATATAAATCCTTTTACAGTATCTTGAGTTCTCTGCATTGTATGACGTGATTCAACGAGGTTGGCAAAAGCTAATAGAAAAACTGACAATCTAATCCCATATGAACATTGAAAGCTTTCTATTGAAGAACTTTTATAAAGCTTCTACGGTTCTCACAACCTGATAATATTTTGGTTAACCGAGAACCAAACCGTCACAACCTAATACTACTATATAGGTTAACCGAGAACGGTTCGGTTATTTATCCCAAACTCTAAATTTGTAACATCCAAAGTTATACCTTCCGTTGTTCATTATTTAATATTCAATATTCATTACTTGTTTTTCTATTTCAAAATTCAAAATCCAAAAAACAATTACTTAAAAACCGTGAACGGCAGGATTCGAACCTGCGCGGGCAAAGCCCACATGATTTCTAGTCATGCCCGATAACCACTCCGGCACGTCCACTTTATTGTAAACATTTCTGAAATCTAAATTATTAACACTACTTTAAATAACTGTTTTAAATCAAACTGGGCTTAATTAAGCCCAAAACATAAAAGACCAGATTAATATCAGAGAGCCACAGAGAGAAAGAAAGAAACAGACAACACTAATCAAAAAAAATCCTCTAAATGGTAATGAACGAGAAACCAGAGAGTCAACGGTCACAGCGTTGACCAAATCTCTCACTCACCAGCCAAATCTCTCCAACTTCCTCTCTCTCTCCGCTCGAATCTCACCGGAGATCGTCACCGACGAATCTGATTCGTTCCCAACGGGTAAGCTCTCTGTCTCTCAAAATTCAGATCGTTACAGCTCAATCTCATCATCGATCAAGATTCAGTTTTTTATTTTTTTGTTCCTTTCTCTTAACCAAAGCTTTCGATGATTAGTGAAATCTAAAACATTTACACATTCATTCGAGTGATTTGAATCTTCCATACACTTAAATCTTAGAGAACCATAAGATCAAAACTAAAAATTTGATCTTTCATTGTTACTTGTTTGAAGCAGTTCAAAATTTTGTGTTCTGTATATTTTCAAATTTTTGTATAAAGTGTTAAATCGGTTATTAGATGTTCGATTTGCGATAAAGTTTCGATCTTTTCTTCTCTTTGTGGTGTTATAAGGAAGAAGAATGGCGACTCCGGTTGATCCACCAAATGGGATTAGGAATCAAGGGAAGCATTACTTCTCAATGTGGCAAACACTTTTCGAGATCGATACCAAATACGTGCCTATTAAACCGATAGGCCGAGGCGCGTATGGTGTGGTATGCTCTTCGGTTAACAGAGAGAGCAATGAGAGAGTGGCGATCAAGAAGATCCATAATGTGTTTGAGAATAGGATTGATGCTTTGAGGACACTTAGGGAGCTCAAGCTTCTTCGCCATCTTCGACATGAGAATGTGATTTCTCTTAAAGATGTAATGATGGCTAATCATAAGAGAAGCTTTAAGGATGTGTATCTTGTTTATGAGCTCATGGATACTGATCTTCACCAGATTATCAAGTCCTCTCAAGTGTTAAGTAATGATCATTGCCAATACTTCTTGTTCCAGGTATACGATCTGCGCGTTATGTTGCTTTGTGTCTGGTTAATTATCAAAACTTTCGATTCTGGCTTACGCCTTGAATTTGTTTGTGTTTGCTTTTACCTTTACTGCGCATTGTTTGCATTTGACGTTTGCATTACACTTGTCTTTGTTCTTTCTTTTGCATAGTTGCTTCGAGGGCTCAAGTATATTCATTCTGCCAACATTCTTCATCGGGATCTGAAACCCGGTAACCTCCTTGTGAACGCAAACTGCGACTTAAAGATATGCGATTTTGGGCTAGCGAGGACGAGCAACACCAAAGGTCAGTTTATGACTGAATATGTTGTGACTAGATGGTACCGAGCACCAGAGCTTCTCCTCTGTTGTGACAACTACGGAACCTCCATTGATGTCTGGTCAGTTGGTTGCATCTTCGCTGAGCTTCTTGGAAGAAAACCGATATTTCCTGGAACAGAATGTCTAAACCAGATTAAACTCATCATTAACATTTTGGGTAGCCAGAGAGAGGAAGATCTCGAGTTTATAGATAACCCGAAAGCCAAAAGATACATAGAATCACTCCCATACTCACCGGGAATATCATTTTCTCGACTTTACCCAAATGCGAACGTTCTAGCCATCGATCTGCTTCAGAAAATGCTCGTTCTCGACCCATCGAAAAGGATTAGTGTCACAGAAGCACTTCAGCATCCTTACATGGCGCCATTATACGACCCAAATGCAAATCCTCCTGCTCAAGTCCCTATTGATCTCGATGTAGACGAAGACGAGGATTTAGGGGCAGAGATGATAAGAGAGTTAATGTGGAAAGAAATGATTCATTATCATCCAGAAACTGCTACCATGAACAACAATGAGCTCTCTGAGTTTTGAGATTCAAGTCTTTTTACAGGTAATTTTCAGAGAGAGATCTTACAAACTACTTTCTTTTTTATCTATTTTTCATGCTTGCTTCTTGAAATGTTGTTAATAATAGTATCGAAGAAGAAGAAGAAGAACAAATAACTTATGAATTATGTAATATGTTGTTTGTGTCATGAAAGCTTTGTTTTGATTTTGGTTAAGCTAAAAGTGTCTGTAACGTTTTTGTATATAAGTGTATGTGTCCTTAAAAACTTCAATACTCTTGTCTCTGATCTTATAATTTGTGATTTCTATATAAAGTCAATAAATTTAGCTACTTGAAGTTTTTTCTAATGTTCAAACCATTGAAATTGAGTATAATTTTGACGATAAATATATTATTAATAGTCGCCAAAAGTATACATTGTTTGAGATAATGAAATTAAACATATGCATAATTTGTAATATAGCATATTGGTGAATTCAATAGAATGTTCCAAACCCAATGTATTATAGTTATCTAAACAATGTTTTTCTTGACTTTTCATACCAACTCTTGAATTCAAACTTACTACTCTTTAAGCTGCGTTCCAATCAGATTCATGGATTGTAGTCTTCTTCTTCTTCTTTTTAATACCTAATCAATTGTGTTAAGTTTTAAAATAAATTAATTGGAGGATAAATATATTATAAAGGTTGTATGACCTAATGTTTTAATATCATGTAGCAAAACATATGGTCTGCTTGAACTGGTTATATGTCATCAGAACTGACTGTGGTCTGTCAGAACTCGTCCGTTGGAGTTATGGTCTGTCGAAACTGGTCCGTCGAATCTGGTCCGTCGAATTTGGTCTGCCGAATTTGGACCAGAATTGACTATGGTCCGCCAGATCTGGTCTATCTGATCTGGTCTATCGGATCTGGACCGTCGGAGTTCGTCCGCAGGATTTGGTCCGCCGGAGTTCGTCTGTTGGATCTGGTCCGCTGAAACTGTTTGTTGTTGGAAGAAGAAAAAAAAAAGATGAAGAAGAGAAAGAGATAATGAAAAAAAAAAAACAGTTAGGACACAGAGACTGAGAAGTCAATTCGTCTAGGGGTACATTGGTTTTTTTTCAAAGCTTTTGTGGCAGGTGGGAGAAGCAGTTTCTCTAAATGGCAGGTGGGAGAAATTTTGTTACTGTATATGGCAGAGTTAACAAATTTCTCTAAAGTATATATTAAGCCTGTAAACAAATTTTTTTTGCATTGGTATAAATAAATGTCTCAATGTCCATTAAATTTTTTAATCAAATATTGTGGAGATAACTATTTTAATGTCTATCACACAATTTGCTTTAACTTAAATAATATAGATAAAAGATGTTAGTAAAGTAGAAAATAACATGTATACTTTGGAGAAATAATTTTGATGAACAGTGTGTGAATAAGAATCTTAATTTTTACTTTTGTAAATGGAGAAAATGTACGAGTGCACTACCATTGATGTAAAACAATTTTAGAGATAAATATTCTAGAAGTCTTTTAATCGATTAGTCAATGATCACTATCATCGTCATCATCTCTTTGAGGTCATGCATTAGATGTCATTAAGCCAATTCTATACTATTCATTAATTCGTTTATATATTTATGAATTGCGTTTAGACAATATGTATGTAATTTGATTAAATTAATAACCATATGATGATGATGAAGCAATTTACTTGTAAACCCTAATCCAAAACTTATAATGGAAAGTTGGAAACTTACGATGATTCAACTCTAGTTTCGAAGATTAGAGATTTTTTTTTTCTTTTTCAACTACTATTTATTTTATCTAATTTTTGTTTTGTTTTTGTACTTCAATTGCTCAATGCAACATAACGCTGCAACTATTAAAACTAGATTATTAAAACCAAAAATACATAATTGTGTTATAATAATCTGAAATAACAAAATAATTATTCACTAGACCTTATTATGTGCAGGTACTCGGACATAATCGAGTAAATTTGAAACTATGATTTATATATGATTGAGTTAAATATATCTTTTCAAAAAGGTATAAGGTTGGATTAATACAACTTCTTTTAATTAAAGATAGAAAAACATACATATATACCATGTTTATTTTCTCTTTAAAGAACAAGTTTTTAGTCAATCTCTGATAGGTTTACTATCTATTTTTATTTTTAAAAAGATAAAAAATGTCTCACTAAATAATATGTGTTTTTTCTCTTCAAGTTATATTTTATTAATATTAAAAATATTTACAAACAAATAAACAATGCAAATATGGTATACGAAAATATAGGAAAATGATATGATTGACTCCGACTATTATTTGGTAGATTTATAAAAAAAAAAATAGTTGTAAAGGAAGTTTAGGTGTATTTTTGTGTGTTTTTCTTATATAATTTAAGTTTTAGTTTTAATGTTTTTAATTTTAAATTAAATAATTTGGTTTTAAGATCACTTTTTAACTTTTATGTTTTATTTAATCAAAAGTTTCTTAGATGTGCTATTAGAGTAACCCATCAACTTTTGTTAAGATTAAATTTCTTTATATGTAGTCTGTTAAATCTTTTCATTACACGTGTTTTATTGGTCAAAAGCTTATATAGTTTGTTGTTAAAACTTCAAAATACTCTTAGCAATACATTAGTTAGTAAATTTAAAAGTTGATGTAGTTGGAAACGATTTCTAAATCATTAACTGATATGCATATATATAACTATAGCTAAAGTCTAAACACATCGACAACCTAAATACTTTAATTATATAAAACACCTAGTAACGAGCAAAACAGCACTTAATTGTCACATGTGCATACCATAATCGAGAAAACTAATCACATCCACCGTAATTATGTGAACAATAATACCAAGCTTTCGAACTAAAAGTTGACTAACCTAACTCGTGCTTAAACAATGTTTATATTTACCAAACTCTAAAAAAAAAAAAACACTTTTATAAAGAAGAAAAAATAATTTACAAACGTTTATTAGAAACTTGCTTTACTAGAATCTTCTATTACTAAATTCTGTTTACAAATCTTTATTTTTTTAATCTCTCTTCTAATATACTTTTAGATTTTCAATGCAAACATATGCTTGGTAAAAATTTCAAATTCATATCAACAATTTTAATATTTTGACCAATAAAAAGTTAGGAAATAGATTAAAAATGATTTACAAAAAATTGATTAAAAGTGTTAAAATAGAAAAATTATATTTTGTAAAAAATTAAACGATTAATTGAAAACAAAGGGAGTATAATATATAATTATATATATTCTCAAATCTCAATTAACCACACACATCAAATTAGTTGCCATACACACATCAAATTAGTAGCCAAAAACATCAAAATCTATGCATAAAATTACAAATATAAATACTTAGAAAATTCCAAGTAAATCTATGAAAGAAAAGACTTATTTGGTTAAACTTATGCCCCAAGGAAGTCAATCAACAAGACCAACACAAAGTTATCACATACGCGATCAATGATGTTCTTTTTATTCCTGGAAGCTTCTTATAATAATCATCGACACACACAAACAAAAATATATAAAAATTTCTGAGATCTAAAGATTTGACCAAGTTATATACAACACTTCATCAGATCCGGTCAAATTCTTTAACCCTATAAAAAACCATTATCGTGTTACAAAAAGAATATTATTGTCGCGTGAAAAAATCTTTATAAATTCAGACAAATCCCTTATATTACTACCAAAGGTCGTCTCTCTTGTCTGTAAATCAAAATCCTCAATAACTAAAAAAACAAAACAAGAAAAACTCTCTAAATCTCTTACAAGAACACATCTCAAGATTAAAGAAACAACAAGATCATCATCGAGTGTAGTAAAAATGGTGAGCCCATTTAGATCTCCATGTTCTTCACCTAAGAAATCAAGAAAATCAAGCAAGAACCCTTATTCGAATCGTGGACTTGACAAATTCTCTGAGCTTCTCTCGGAGCTAGACGAGAAGAGACAAAGCATATACTCGAAGAAGCTCGATTCCGGTGGACCGCCTCTTGTTCGATTCGTGTTCACGAGCTCCGGCGAGTGTGTCCCAATTGTGATCAGATCGTCTTATCTACACAAGAAGAACAAGAAGAAGAAAGATGTTGTCGCTGAGAAAGTCAAAACAGAAGAAGTCAACGAAGCGAAAACAGAGGAAATCAAGAAGAAGACAGAGCCTGAAACAGAGCAGAAACCGAAACAGAGCTGTGTTATAAACGAGAATCTGAAGAAGATCGCGAGACCGAACCATTTCTTTCCTGTGACTGTGATCTTGGTTCTTGTTTTCTTGGCTTTCTTTGGAAGATCTGTGGCGATTATGTGCACTTGTATCGTTTGGTACTTGGTTCCAACGATTCAAGAACAGAGCGGATCATCATCAATGTCTTACGCGATGAAGAAGAAAGATTTCGCTAGGAAACTAAGTATTGAAAACAGAGTATCGTTTAATCCAAGAACTGTTCGTGATCAGTCTCCTCGCAAGTAGAACACGTTTTATCATTTTGGCTGCTCGTGAGAAAAAAAACCGCGTGATCGAGCAAAAACGTTTTTTTCTTTGTCAAAAGTTTTTTTTGGTTTGTCTCTTTGTTTATTCTCTGTTTTGTTCATAGTTGTTGAAATTTAGAGACAGCTGAATTAGCAGAAACATGTGTATCTTTATTTTTGTTTCATTAGGTTTTAAATGTTTATAGATGTAAATATGCAATTGGGAAGATGTTACATATTTATCTACTCAAAAACATACTTTGTACAGAAAATTTTATGATCTGTTGGACATAGATCGTCATGTTCTTGAAGCAAATGATTTGATAAAACCAAATAGATCGTGAAGGAAGCTAAGTAGTTCTCATGTGTGCCATGATTACAATTTACAACCAACAATAGATAATACAATCCATAACACACCAATCAAGAAACTTAAAACTTAAAAGAATATCAAAAGAAAGTGAGATATAAGTATAGTGATCACAATTTATTTATTTATCTAGATAACCCCTAGATAATAATAATAAAAAAGTGAGTGAGTTGTAGAAAAAACAAAAGCTTCACATGCAAGAATTAATGAAGATAAAAAGATGTAGCTATTGTCTATAACATTTATGACGGATGATAATTTAATTTCCATGTGAGTATATACTCAGCATTTCACAAATCACTCTAGAAATTTTTCTTTGTTTTACAATCTCAAAAAATGTCATTGTATATTTTAGGTTAATTTACACTAAACCTAAAACTCTTCTTATTGAATTTAAAATTTTTAATCACTTAATTAGAATATCGACATATATGTATAATTTAAATTTTATATGATTTATGTGAAATGTGTTAAAAAAAATTCTCATTAATATACGTACTAACCGATCAACGATATTAGTATTAATCACTAAGGTAGTCATCTTGATAAAGAGTGATTATGACTAAATAAGCATAACTTGCAAGTTTCAACTTATAATCAATCAACAATAATTAATGGAAATGAAGAAAGATAGTGTGATGCAATACATTTTTGTCTGAAAAAATAATAATTACATTAGCTGTTTCTTAATAATTCAATTTAGTTATCCATGAGTCATGGACCATGACACATCTATGGAAAACGTGATACATGGATGGATATTCAATGGAAAGACTTCAACCTTATCATCAACGACGATAAATTAATACAAATAAAAGGTAGAGATGGTGTAGATGACAACACTTTACAGTACATATATGTTTTAAGATGAGACAGTATGGTTCAGAGAGTTTCTAGACAGTATGGTAACAACGGTCTTCACAAGGAGTTTTGAGATTTAAAGTCTTTTATGGCTAATTTATTATTTTGTCCGATTCAAAAGACTTTATTTTAAAAGTTATTATATCGGGTTTCACTTTAGAATATGTGATTCATTTGGTGATGGATAAGGTCGTTCTTCTAGAATTTTTGATATTATTTTTTTCTTTTCATGAAATTTTTATAAATTAAATGTATGCCTCATTGCCTTTATTCATTGGTGATGGATAAGGTCGTGCTTCTAGATTTTGTTTTTGCTATTAATGATTTATATTTTTGATGTAGTAGATGATGGATAAAAGGACATAAGGTCGTGCTTCTAGAATTTTTGTTATTAATTTTTTAATTTTATTTTGATGAAAGTTCTTATAACTTTAGTTATGAACTAGATGTATGTCTTGATTGTTTATGGTTTTCAAATGAGTTTTGGTTTTAATATATATATTTTTTAAATCGTTATAAATTATACGTTTTTCTTTGAAATGGTTGGGTTCGAAGCCAAATTTTGTGAGAAGACAATATGGTTATGAACGACTAACCCACTTGCTTCTTCTCTTGTTTAAATTTTCTTAAAAATCTATTTTCTTATATATTCAAGAAGATTAAAGAAGTAAAATCTGTAAAAGGTACAGGATCAAAATTTTAAGAGTTTTAGTAGTTTCTTAACAATATTCAAAATTTCATCTTAATGTGTTTTTAAGAATTTTCTCTACGATATTTTTGTTTTCTTCTCAATATCCTCTTTCATGGTCACGATATTAAAAGGGCCGACAGTAAAACTTTGTTTTTTTTTTTTAATTTTAAAAGAGAACTCGATATTCATTCATTTATCAATAAAAACAATTTACATTTTTGGGTTTATCAGCTTATATGAAAAAGGTTGTAACCAGAGAAGAAGAATAGTACTAAACCAGAGAGGAAGACTTGTATGAATGGTGAACAACCCTTGGCTCTTGCCTTGAAGTCCATTTTGACGCTTGTTAAATTCATCATAACCAAGAGAGATTGACTTGGTGAATGGTGATAGAGTTCCAAAAAACGTCTTTTATTTGTTTGACACTGTTCCCCGAAACATATTTAGTATCATTCCAAAGTAACTTTTTAACCAATAATTGATATTAAATAAATATTATTCACACAAATTCATTTCTTTTTCTCAGAAGTACATTGCCTATTTAATATTTCCCAAATCAAATATCTCAAAACCATCTGTTTTGAAAAGTATTACCAATATTTTGGCCTAGCTTCGTTCGAGTCGGACTACAAACAAAATATTGACATACAAAATCAGGGTGGACCGAACTATCCCATTTGATTGACATGCCAAAAGTTTCTTCCCACAAACTTTCAAAAGGGAATATATTTCCGAAATTAAAATTCGAGTCAAGTCCAGTTCGGTGTGCATGTATTTTTGGCATAAGAACAAAACACAAATCTTAACTTAGAAATCTTCAAAACATCATTATCTTAAAATACAAATATCTGTCATAGACCTAGAAGACAGAGAGCAGCCGTCTACATCTCCCAGGGTTCTCTAGATCTCATCTCAGTGTATTACTCCTGCAAATAAACATATTTAACATATCAGAATCATCTTTTGTCTGGATTGAGGGATTCAGCATTTTAGTTATATAATCATAATCATACAATACCCTGAATCTTTTCCGGCGTAAATCATCCTGATTGTATCCGAAATCTTCATTTCTATGTCCGCCATCTCTGTGATCAAACGTCCTCCTCGAGTTCCGGAAAAATCCAACCTTGTCCCATGTTAGTTCATAGTCTGCCTTTAGCCGAGTACCTTCCTGCTCAATTGACAAAAACCAGACTACATCAGCTATGTTTTAATGCCTACAAGAGAAATACCGACAGAAATACCAGTTGCCTGATTCTTTCTGCATAATCAATCAAATAAAATATCTATTGACTATCAAACAGGAAGTATTGAATGTATGTACAGATGTTACAGAGCCGGCAAAACATTTTGATGTCCTTACATCACAGTATTTATTTCTGGATGCAATAGCAAGAACCCACAAAACCATGCACTAGCTGAAACTAGTTCTTTTCATACAGTCTAGTGCAGGATTCAATATAATCATCCAACAAAAACATTTCTGTGAATGATTAAAGCTCTTCTGCTATTTAAGAAGATTGCGCAACAGCGGAACAGAGAAAGCTACTATATACCACCATATCCAATTTTCCCAAAATATTTTTGTCTAATGAAACCTAAGATGTTTCTTTGCAATATAGATGATACCTTTTCCATTGAGCGACCACAGAAAGCCTTCATGGCATTGACAAAGTCATTGTACTTCTCGAACTGAACCACAATCTTACAATGGAGACCTGATACGAGGTCTCCACTGTCCTCATCTGCATCCTTACCTAGATCATCGTCCTCAGCAACATTAAGATTCCTATAGAGGATGAGTTAATGCAGCTGAACATGGATTTATGAAAATTATCGGAATTACATTAGATTCATTGGTAAACAGAATAAATGATCTGAAGAATAGAATACTGAAAGCACACATGGTACAGAAAGTTCAATAAGATGGTTGAAATTAGTCGTCAGGTAAAATTTCCATACAAAATGCAGATGCATGAAATCTTTACCAGCACCATGGGCAAATACCGTAGATTATGATCTAATGCAGATGCATGAAACCTAATCAAAGTAGCACAAAACCAATTCTGGTTCCAATAAGCAAGCCACAAATCAATCCTAACTCCCTCAGTGTCACATTCTTGAAACACATTCATTAATCTTTACTTCTCTCTGATAGAGATAACACAGTTTCGGACAAACAAAATCAATTTGAACACCAACATTGAAAGATGAAAGAATCTTTACCTAATTTTCCCAAAGCTAGAGAAGATGGTATGTGTAACCAACATTGAAGGCTTTGATGATACTCTTGGCTCAGCAAACCATCTTGATGGCACACCTCTGAGTACAATCGTATCAGCCTCTCTCCTTCCTTCCCTTGAATGTCCTGCAGATCACAATCACATCAAATAACTGGAAAAAATCGCAAAAACAAAATCTACATTGATAAATCCAAATTACCAAAAGCGTAAAACTCCTCCCAATCCTTCTTCAACCTCTCGAAATCATCTGAAATCGGAAGCACCACACTAAGCTTATACTTAACTCCTTCCAAATTAAGCTCAATACCATTCATCTTCTCCACCAAACTTTTCCTCCAATCAAGAAACTTCTTCTCCAATTCCTTCACATCTCTCTCTCCATCATTCTCCTTCTTCATCTTCTTCCCATCAAGAAACCCTAAATCGCGTATAAACAATGATCCATGAGCTACTGGCTCCTCACGCTTCCGTTTCTTCAAGTCCTTGTGACGGCGAACTACAATATCTGCCTCCGCAACTGTCACTGACGGTACGACGGAGCTTTTGAGGTAATCTATCAAGGATCGTTTGAGCTGCCATTCGTCGATGGATTTGGATACGGAAGGGACTACTGGGTGGATTGTGAGACAGAGCTTGACGCGTGAGACGAGAGCGAGGCCGTTCTCTTCGATATCTAGGGTTTCTATGGGAGATAACTCTTCTAACGATCGCATCTTTTCCGCTGTCGATGCGAAATTCAAATCGCGCTTGGCTCCTCACAGTCTCGGCGGCTTTGGGTATAGATTACACTGAAAACAGTGCTAATTCCGAGTTTCAAATCGGTTCTTTCCGGTTCTCTCGTTTTCCAACATGTTGGGAAGAAATTGCATAAGCGGTCCAACATTAGAGATTAATTATTTGTTTGTACTTTTTAGCAAATAAAAGTTAGGAAAAACCCCAAAAATAAATTAATAATTTTATTAATTATCTGTTTTTTCGTTGTTTACCGATTTAGATTTATTGCCTAAACAACGTTAGCGACATTGACAAATCATATACATAATTCAAAAATTAGATTTTACCATTTGTTGTTTAGTTTAGAGCAGAAACGAGGATTGTTATTCAAAACGGTGTCCACTGTTTCACAATGGAAGTGTTGTTTCCTCCTCTTTGAGGTTTGGACAAGGATTCAGTCACTTTGTTGATCGTTGTATTGGTTGTTTTTACTCCTTGTAACTTTGTTGTATCATTTGTTAATGGAAGTTAAAATTCAAGTCTTTAAATGCAATGTTGAGTTGTCCGAAAAAAGAATTTAGCATTTGTTTCATCTAAATTCATATATAGATTCATAGTATGTTAATGTTTAGTTGAAGAGTTTAGCGTTTGTTTTATCTAATATATAGATTCATAGTACGCTAATGTTTAGTTGAAAATTTGATATCATTTCACATCTTTATCGTTAAGCGAGAATTATACAATGTCAATAAATCCTACTATCACATGGATTCTTTTCAAAAACAAATTTATAAATTGTGATTTAAAATTATTGCATTTAAAATTGAAAAAGAGAGAAAAAACTATTATGGACACACATTTTCTATTGTCTCATGAACAAAATTATTATTTTGGATTCAAAGCACAAGACCTTCCATTAGTATTATAGCTGATTACTTTGATATAGCGATACCACATTATATCACTACAACTTAGACAAAGTTGTTAAGTTGATGGTGTGATATTACAACGTTTGAAACACAAGAATACACCATTAGGTAATGATGGTGGTGTTATCCAACTCATGAGGATGTGATGTAATGATGTATGGCAAATATTCATGTCTTACGTTCTTCGTTTTGGCATGCTAATTATGGCTGAAGCATTGCATCATCTTTTTTTTTTTGGGGGGGGGGGGGGGGGGAGTGTGCACTTGTGCTCCTATTTTGATCTTAGTCATGCATCCATATCAGTTGTGTATAGTTGGATTTGTACCTTAAGTGAAACATTGTAATTTGCTAGGTCTCTTAAGTGCAGTTAGCCGCACAAGTGAATTATAATGCACATCTTAAAAACTTGCATTTGATATGGTTTAATAGAATATTGAGATGATATATTTTTGTATTTAAAAAATCCGGCTCTGAAACCGAACCAAATATTTATAAAATCCGAAAACGGAAAATAAATTTTTCTATCCGAATTAGAAAGAATAAATTGTTGGAGACAAATTAAGAAATTAGTGTAGCCTCCCTCATCAAGATTTACAAAAAGTGGTCTCCTGAATTGGTTCATTTGCAAAGATACACAACCAAGCAACAAGACAGATTCACATATATACATCTTGCAACACATTCACAGATTCACTTACTCTATTTAGCCGATGAGAATGTTTATGATGATACCAAAAAATTTATATTTTACGCATTCAGATTTGTGTATTTTTCGCTTTCACATTTGTAAAGAATTTTTTTTCAACATTTATAGAAATTTCCAACATTTATGAAATAAAAGAAAAAACCACTTAATAAATTTCAACATTTATGAAATTTGAAAACTTTGTTAATTACTAACGTGCTTATGTGTTAAGTTATATGACCCGTCTTCGCCCATTCTCTCCCCCGACGAAGACACACACATACACAAAAACAAGAAACACATCCTAGCTTAGCACCGTCGCGACCGAATTCGAAATTCCGGTTACCCAATCGCCGGAAAATTCCACCGCTCGTGGCTACCGATATTGGTTATCGTCGGATCTAACTGCTCCCTTTCTTCGTCCAGATCTCGTACTCTATTCTACCGCGATTCGCTGTGCAAGTTACGATGGAGGCGATCGATGAGTTGTCTCAGCTTTCGGATTCGATGAGACAAGCGGCGTCGCTACTCGCTGACGAAGATCCCGATGAGACCTCTTCTTCTAGACGGCCGGCTACTTCTCTCAACGTCGTTGCCCTAGGGAATGTGGTGGGTTTCCTCCCGCTTTTTCTGTTTCTTCGATGTGATTGTATTTGGCGTTTGTTGTAAGTTTTATGCTGTGACTGACTGTAGATTTTGGTTGCCATATCGTGGATCTTGTGGATCTCGATTAGGTTTTTTGAAATGTTCCCGTAAGCTAGGAGATTGGTAGGATATATTCTTCGTTCGTAGCTTGTTTTGTTGTGGTTCTTTCTATCTGGGAGGTATTGCTTTAAGAGAGAAGGTTGATGTGCTCGGTTTTTGAAACTCTGAGAAATCTATTTTAGAAAGTGTATTTCAGGGCAAAAAAAAGTTTTTCTTATTAGATCGTGCTGTTAATTGAACTCTTTGTTGCCTAAATTACTTGTCTGTTGGAAGACAGAAGAATAGATAGTTCTGGGCTTGTGATTGGAACTTGTAATGCTTGGATAAGAAAATTTCTTAAGCTTAGACTGAAGTTATTTCACGTTTCTTTGTGGATCAGGGAGCTGGAAAGTCTGCAGTACTGAATAGCCTAATTGGACATCCAGTTCTGGTAAGTTGTGTATTGAGTGTGCGGCAATTTGTGTATGTCACTGTTGGCTGATACATTTTCTTAAAGTAACCACTTTCTGTTGTGCCTGTCTGCTACAATTGCTATGGATAGCCGACGGGTGAGAATGGTGCAACACGGGCTCCTATAATCATTGACTTGAGTAGGGAAGAATCTCTGAGCAGCAAGGCAATAATCTTGCAAATTGACAGTAAAAATCAACAAGTTTCTGCAAGTAAGCTCCCTATGTGCACAGCTATTTAAGAATGATCTGTGAAGATACAATGCATTAGTTTAATATTTGACTAATTTTCCGTTTACTTTGAATGGGTGTATCATAGGTGCCCTACGGCATTCTCTACAAGAGAGGCTTAGCAAAGGAGCCTCAGGAAGGGGTCGTGATGAAATATACCTAAAACTCCGTACCAGCACAGGTAAGCCCTTTCTTACTTGCAAAATCATAAATGTGAATCCTATTTATTGGAACATCCATATTAGCAAGCCTAAGTCGGGGAACGTCCCCTACGTCAGTGAACAGATCAGCTGTAATAAGTTTTTACCACTAAGTCTAATGCACATTAGCGCTCCAACTTCTTTTGGTTAGAATCTGATGCTAAGTTGTAGAAATTGGATTATATATCTAAATAAAGCTCTAACGCAAATGTCCTCTTTGGAACATAAATAATCACATATCATTTGATTTCTTACTGTTTTCTGCAATCATCATAACATTTGTGCCATTTTCATTGCAGCTCCACCCCTGAAACTGATTGATTTGCCTGGACTGGACCAGCGAATCGTGGACGATTCTATGGTAAGATCAGGAACTTCTTGGTACCTTTTACTTCCCCCTAGTCCACCTGTTAACCATGGAGGTTTTCAACATTTTTTATTCCGCATCCTGGCTGTAGGGCAACTTAGAATCATTATAATATTTTCATTGTCATCTTGTAATTTGTTTGTTTCCTCTCTTTGTAAGATTGGTGAACATGCACAACACAATGATGCCATATTGCTAGTTGTTGTGCCAGCTAGCCAAGCATCTGAAATTTCATCATCTCGAGCCCTGAAGACAGCAAAGGAGTATGATCCTGACAGTGAGTATATACATTTTCATAATAGAGGCCCTTCATTATACTTCCTAACTACTGTGGTGACCTTGCTATATTTGGATTAAACCACTGAATCTAGATTTTACGTATACTATAACAGAAGAAATTAACACCACTCCCTATTTATAGGTACCAGGACAGTAGGAATTATCAGCAAAATTGATCAGGCAGCAGAGAACCCAAAATCCCTTGCAGCAGTTCAGGCTCTTCTTTCAAATCAAGGACCTCCAAAAACAACTGATATCCCTTGGGTTGCACTTATTGGCCAGTCTGTCTCAATTGCATCAGCGCAGTCTGGAGGCAGTGAGAACTCTTTAGAAACTGCTTGGCGTGCTGAGAGTGAAAGTCTTAAATCCATTTTGACTGGTGCTCCGCAAAGCAAACTTGGCAGAATTGCGCTGGTGGACACCCTTGCTAGCCAAATTCGTAGTAGAATGAAGCTCAGGCTTCCAAATATCTTAACTGGGTATTTCCTCTCTCCGTTGTTTGCTTTTTTATGTCATAATTGCAAATGAAAAATTGATTGTTTGTTTGCCTACTGGTAGTTTAGGGAAGACTTATATCTTGGTCCATGAAAGCCAATTTAGGTACTGGTAGTTTAGGGAAGACTTAGGGGGAGTTATTGGGAGATTGATTTTAAAAGAGTTTATGGATTTCAAAAGTTTAGAGATTTTGAGATTCTCAAAAAGATTTGTTGATTCTAAAATAATGTTTACCCAGATTTTTAGAGTTTAATAGATTCTTCATATGATAGACTCTACAAATCCTTGTGATAATTGCAGTATTTTGAAAGTTGTTTTTAATGACTAAATATGTAAGGAATCATTAAACCAATAACACTAGAATTTGATAGAATTAGAAAATCAATAAATACTCAACTTTTTGAATAACAAAGGATTTTAAATAGAATTACAAAATACATACACCAATAACAAGAGATTTTATTGAGAATCTAAGAATCCGTACACCAATAACAATAGAATCTTAAACTCTAAAAATCTTTAAAAGTCATTCTCCCAATAACCCCCCCTTATATTTTGCTCCATGAAAGCCAATTTGTTTTGTTTCTTTGAAGTCGAAGTCAATCTGTAGGCTTAGTTAGCTAGCCCCCATCCTCATTAGTGCACTTCTCATGAGATATTTTAAAACGCTTTGTCCTTCTGTCTTTTTTTAAGAAGTATATACTGGGACCAGGTGGATGCTAAGTTTGGGAAAAGGAAACCAGGATTAATATTTTTAACTGATTGAATAGATGAAAATCTACTTAAAAGTTAAAAGTCATGAAATTAAAGTTTTATCTTGAATTTGCTAGGGAATTAAACGATGTTTAACGAATTTTGAAATAAACCAAATAGCAAAACTTTCAAGGAAGAGAAAGCAAAACAGAAAGTTTCTCAAGAGGAAATATTAATCTGAAAATTGATAGGTGCCAGTTTTATCCTCTATAATTACTAAGTTCTGAAAATTCTCTTACTTGCAAGGTCACTGCTTACCTCTGTTAAGCTTATCAGTTTTATCCTCTATAATTACTAAGTTCTGAAAATTCTCTTGCTTGCAAGGTCTTTGGTCACTGCTCATCCTCTGTTAAGCTTATCTGTTTTGTTTGTCTCCCAAAATGTGATGGCTGTCTTTTATTTTAGTTTTCTTAATGATTATTCAGGGACATGATTTTGGTTTTTACGACAATCCTGAACTATTTCCTTTCTTACATGCACAGACTCCAGGGTAAGTCTCAAATAGTGCAGGACGAATTAGCAAGGCTTGGTGAACAATTGGTTAGCAGTGCTGAAGGCACAAGGGCAATAGCTTTGGAGCTTTGTCGTGAGTTTGAGGACAAATTTCTTCTCCACTTGGCTGGTGGTGAAGTGAGTATTTTTCGTACTTTAGCCTTTTCATTTTTCTAGTTGTAATGGAATGTGTGGTGCTGTTAAGATGTAGACAATTAAATTTTTTAGGAAGATTGTCTTATATCATTTAGGATAGAAAAAAAATTAATATTGTATGTATGTATTATGTTTTACTGGAATATATTTTTGAATTTCATGCCTTGTGGTTGTGCCTTGCATGTGCTGAAAGCCTGAAACCCCTTTTGGACTTCGGTGTATTTGTTCTCTAACAAAAGTTTGGTTCAGGGAAGTGGTTGGAAAGTTGTTGCAAGTTTTGAAGGCAATTTCCCCAACCGTATCAAGCAGCTTCCATTGGATAGACATTTTGACTTGAACAACGTCAAAAGGGTGGGTTGTTATTTATTCTTGACCCGAATTTATGAACAAGTAAAAGTTTTAGAACGGAGTCTGACAGATTGATTTGCCAATTGTTTCAGATCGTTTTAGAGGCAGATGGTTATCAACCTTATCTTATATCTCCAGAGAAAGGGTTGAGATCGTTAATAAAGACCGTTCTTGAGTTAGCTAAAGACCCAGCACGACTATGTGTTGATGAGGTGTGTCAATGATAGTGTTTTCAGCTTATCTGGTGTTGTCTTCCTCTTATTTGAGCTGCTTTGGATTGAAAATTCAAAAATATAGTAAATAGGAAACATTGGCTATGGCTATTCAACACATGCCATTTTGATATTTTAATTATCCTGATCTAGTATTATTAAAGTCTTACTCAACCTTACCACAAAATATTGTCACGGTTCATTTTTATTCTGAATATTAACCTGGTGGCCTTACTGTCTCATTTGTTATTTAGCTAATATGTTCTGAACTTTTTATTAGGTTCACCGAGTGCTTGTTGACATAGTTTCAGCTTCCGCGAATGCCACACCTGGTCTTGGGAGATATCCCCCTTTTAAGAGAGAGGTAATAATGCTTTTCACTGCTCATTCAGTAGGATTTTTCATTTTTGTAACAGCTGTTCTTTTTCTTAAATAACTGTCAACCAGGTCGTAGCTATAGCAAGTGCCGCACTTGATGGATTCAAGAGCGAAGCTAAGAAGATGGTAGTTGCACTAGTTGATATGGAGCGTGCGTTTGTACCACCTCAGCACTTTATCCGCCTCGTACAAAGAAGGTAGCTTCCCTTTCTTGGCCTTTTAGCTGTCATTTCGAGTTAGCTTTATCATACTCAAACTTATGGATCATTATCTTAATTTTTCCCTATTTTAATGTATGACGGTTTTAAACATTTTTAAATGGATTTACTTTTGTTGGTTTCCTGCTAACTTTTATGTTTGCCTGTGAAATGAGCATTTATTTTCTGAATGCTCTATCAGAGTCACAAATTGGACTTTCTTTAATAGTCACATAACTGCAGCATTTGTCGCACAAGTATTATACTTACTTACAGTATACATGTTACAAGTTCTTTTATGATGCATAGCTTACTATTTTTTTTTTCTCTTTTTGGCTGTATCGTTTACTATCTTTATCAGAATGGAAAGGCAGCGTCGTGAGGAGGAGCTAAAAGGTCGTTCCTCTAAAAAGGGACAGGATGCAGAGCAGTCTCTCTTAAACAGGGTTTGCTTTTATCTCAGAGGCTCTGTATTTACGTAGTGGATACTGCTTTCCACTTTATTCTATATGAAAAAGTCCATAATGTAACAGTTCTTGTTTCGGGTTGTAATTCAGGCCACTAGTCCTCAGCCTGATGGTCCATCATCCACTGGTGGTAGCTTAAAATCATTGAGAGACAAATTAATGCCGCAAGATAAAGATAAAGATAAAGACAAAGAGACTCCGGAGGTATCTGGTCTGAAGACTGCTGGACCTGAGGGGGAGATAACAGCAGGTCCTTATTCTTACACATTTTTTCAGTGGCTGTCTAACAAAATTCTATTTGCTCATGATCCGTTTTCTTTGCATTGCATGCTTTTACTGCTGTTAAGGTTATCTGATAGTTCAATTGCATAATTTATTCCTCTTTTCTATTTCCTTTCTGTCATTACGCATTGAACTGGTGTAGGATCAGCTTTTCTTTATATTATTTGTGGATAACAAACCAACTTCAAAGCTTTCTTATCCAATTCTGCGGTCTACTTGTTTCTTGTCTGCCACTTTGCCTTGACCTAGTGTAGGATGAGTTTTTTTCTGGTTTTAGTTTGTTAAAGATCCCAACTTCCAAGGTCTTCAACATAAATTGTACTCTGAGGTGCAGGGTATTTAATGAAGAAAAGTGCAAAGACAAATGGGTGGAGTCGGCGATGGTTTGTTCTGAATGAAAAAACTGGGAAGGTTAGTTTTTATTACAAATATTCTTCAGGAGTTCATCCAAATATTTGCAAAAGAGAAAGCTCTGTGCACTTTAATTGTAACTGTAGTATACCAATTTGATTTCTTTTTTTTAGAAGAGCTTTTTATAATTGTTGTTGAAGTGATCTGTCATTGCATTTACCTTTCTTCACATTTTTTATAATTGTTATTGAAATGATCTGCCATTGCAATACCTTTCTCCAGCTTGGTTATACAAAAAAGCAAGAAGAAAGAAACTTCCGCGGCACTGTAACATTGGAGGTATCATTTTATTGAAGTACTTACTTTTTTTGGGTCGAAGTCGAAGATGTTTCTGCAACTAATAAGAGTGATGATAGGATTTCATATTTACGTTGTTCTTCCACCCGACCCTTAATCTGCACAGGAATGCAGTATCGAAGAAATTTCCGATGATGAAGGAGAAAAATCAAAGAGCTCCAAAGATAAGAAATCAAATGGACCTGATTCAAAAGGACCAGGCCTCGTATTTAAGATAACCTGCCGGGTTCCATATAAGACTGTACTTAAAGGTATGCCAAGCAATAATCAAAATTAACGGCTTAATCCTCTTTATGCACTTTTGTATGAACAATTCCTCAAAAGCTCTGATGTTGCAGCCCACAATGCGCTGGTTCTCAAGGCTGAGAGCATGGTTGATAAGAATGAATGGATTAATAAGCTGCAAAAAGTTATTCAGGCTCGAGGAGGCCAAGTAGCTGGCGCTTCCATGAGACAAAGTCTTTCAGAAGGTTCTCTTGTAAGTCACACAAGGAAACTACTTGCTCATTCCAAGATTTCTCCCCTTTCCCTTAGAGACTATATCTGCGCAAAATATGTGTTAGCTGATCTTAATCCAGTACTGTTTGCTTGATGATAAAGTATTTGCTATGAAAAATGATATCTATGTGTGTCGTACTTGGGTAAAGATTTTTGTTATACTTAAACATTGAAGATAGCTTTGTTTGGGCATGAAGGCAATGTGTTTCCTGGAGTGGTAATAAATTTCGGTTTTCTTTTGTTGTCTGATTTTCTTTCCCTTTTCAGGATAAGATGGTTAGGAAACCGGTTGACCCAGAAGAGGAATTGCGGTGGATGTCCCAAGAAGTACGGGGTTACGTTGAAGCTGTTCTCAACAGTCTAGCTGCCAATGTTCCAAAGGTGGACTATTCATTTTTGTCGTGAATCTTTAATTTCCAATGTCCATCTCATTTTTTATTACTTGATCATATTACTAAAACCGTGGCTACACACAACAGGCTGTTGTTCTTTGTCAAGTAGAGAAATCAAAGGAAGACATGCTGAATCAGCTTTACAGTTCTATCAGGTTTCTTAATATCCTCACAATGTATTACTTACTGTATATGATGATGTGGTGCTTATTTGTCCCTCCCTTCCATCTGCAGCGCAATTGGTAATGAGAGGATTGAATCATTGATTCAAGAGGATCAGAATGTCAAAAGACGAAGAGACCGTTACCAGAAGCAATCCTCTCTTCTTTCGAAGCTCACAAGGCAGCTTAGCATTCACGATAACAGAGCAGCTGCTGCTTCAAGCTGGTCTGACAATAGTGGCACAGGTGTGTATATATATATATATATACCCACACTCATCTACCATTTCGATATTGTGCTAATATGTAATGCAAAATGCATGGAATTGATTTCGTGGTCATCTTTATATGTTCTTTTTTGCAGAAAGCAGCCCGAGAACCAATGGTGGGGCTTCAGGAGAGGACTGGATGAATGCGTTTAATGCAGCTGCTAGTGGACCTGACTCATTGAAGAGATATGGATCTGGCGGCCATAGCCGTCGTTACAGTGACCCAGCACAGAACGGTGAGGATTCTTCTGGATCTGGTGGCAGCACCCGTCGCACCACGCCAAACCGGCTCCCACCAGCACCACCACAGTCTGGATCATCTTACAGGTATTAGAAACCTGTTTGATTTCCAGGATTATTATTGAAGGTACCATAAAACACAATTCTTTTTTTTTGGCCGTTGTGGATTGGTCCCCGTTTCGGGGACTAATTTTCTTATTTCCTTCACTAGTTAAAGAAAAAAAAAGAAAACAGAATGATAATATAATGATGTACTTGCGTGTGTTTTGTAGATAGATATTTGTTAGAGAAACTTATGAGTTTGGTCTTCATATTGGTCATATACTTTTTTATCACAAGATATTATTACTTTTCTTATAGTAGCATCTAAATCTTAGGGAAATAAAACTGTGTTAACGTTTCCATTTTTGACGTAGCTTATATCTATTATTATAATATATAAACTATTTCCACTATGAATTCAAATGGGAAGTTGCTATTCAACAAAACACATAAGTAGAGACATTAATCATATTCAGGAAACATGATGATTTACCCAAATGTGTGGGGTAATTTCGTAATTACAGAAAGTTGTTTGACAGTTTTGTAATAACCGAAAGTAAAGGCGCAAATTCGTAATTATCGAAAGTTGTTTGACAGTTTTGTAATAACCGAAAGTAAAGGCGCAAATTCTTATCGAAAGTTTTGGGGCAATTTCGTAACTACCGAAAGTTGTGGGGCAAAATCGTAATTACCGAACGTTGTGGGGCAAAATCGTAATTACCGAAAGTTGTGGGGCAATTTCGTAATTACCGAAAGTTTTGGGGCAATTCCGTAATTACCGAAAGTTGTGGGGCAATTCCGTAATTCCCGAAAGTTGTGGGGCAACTTCGTAATTACCGAAAGTTGTGGGGCAACTTCGTAATTACCGAACGTTTTGGGGCAATTACGTAATTACCGAAAGTTTTAGGGCAATTTCGTAATTACCGAAAGTTGTGGGGCAATTTCGTAATTACCGAAAGTTGTGCGGCAAAATCGTAATTACCGAAAGGTGTGGGGCAAAATCGTAATTATCGAAAGTTGTGGGGGCAATTTCGTAATTACCGAAAGTTGTGGGGCAATTTCGTAATTACCGAAAGTTGTGGGGCAAACTCGTAATTACCGAAAGTTGTGGGGCAAAATCGTAATTACCGAAAGTTGTGGGGCATTTTCGTAATTACCGAAAGTTGTGGGGCAATTTCGTAATTACCGAAAGTTGTGGGGCAAAATCGTAATTACCGAAAGTTGTGGGGCAAATTCGTAATTACATAATGATATGGGGCAAACTCGTAATTACCAAAAGATGTGGCACAATTTCGTAAGTACCGAAAGTTGTGGGGCAATTCCGTAGTTACCGAAAGATCTGGGGCAATTTCGCAATTACCGAAAGTTCTGGGGCAATTTCGTAATTATCAAACGTTTTGGGGCATAATCGTCATTAACGAAAGTTGTGGGGCAACTTCGTAATTTCCGAAAGCTGTGGGTCAATTTCGTAATTACCGAAAGTTGTAAGGCAATTTCATAGATATCAAAAGTTGGGGGGCAAACATGTAATTTTTGATAGTTGTAGGGCAATTTCGTAATTACCGAAAGTTGTGGGGCAAATTCATAATAATATAAAGATGTGGGCGAATTCGTAATTACCGAGAGTTCTGAGGCAATTTCGCAATTACCGAAAGTTCTGAGGCAATTTCGCAATTACCGAAAGTGTTGGGGCAATTTCGTAATTATTGAAAGTTGTGGGGCCATTTCGGGTTTTAGGGACTATAGGTTTATTTTTCTGTTTTTTCTGTTGTTCTATTAAATTTCTATTTACATTTTGTTTTACTTTGTTCTCTTAAATTCACATCGTTATAAAGTCAATAAAGTTAAAAATTTAGAAAAAATATCAAATTTTGTAAAAAAAAAAAATCAATAAAGATAAAAGTAATTAAAATTTAATGAAATATTTTTTTATGTGATTTTTTTATCATTTTTAGTTGAAATTTGTAAAATAATATAGAAATCTTCTAATCAAATAATTGAAAATTCTACCTAAGTTATTTTTTTGTTGTTCTATTAAATTTCTATTTACATTTTATTTTACTTTGTTCACATATTTTTCACATCATTATAAAGTCAAATGTTTAGAAAAAATAACAACTTTTTTTAAAAAAAATATATCAATAAACATAAAAATAACTTTAATTTAATGAAATATTTTTTAAGTGATTTTTCATCATTTTAAGTTGAAATTTTTTAATAATATAAAAATTTTCTCATCAAATAATTGAAAATTAAACCTAAAAATTAATCTTTATTTCAAATTTTTTATGTTTTCATGTGTTACAATTTTAAAAACCAAAAAAATTAACAAACATTCTATTTACATTTTGTTTTACATTGTTCACTTATTCACATCATTATAAAGTCAAATATTTAGAAAAATAACAATTTTTGAAAACAAAAAAAAGAGAATATCAATAACATAAAAATAACTTAAATTTATTGAATTGTTCTTTTAAGTGATTTTTAATCATTTTTAGTTGAAATTTGTAAAATAATATAGAAATCTTCTCATCAAATAATTATACCTAAAATTAATCTTTATTTCAAATATTTTTATGTTTTCATGTGTTAAAATTTAAAAAATCATAAAATAAACAAAGATTTATAATATTTTTAGATTAAAAAATCCTCCCTAAAGATATACAAATATTCTCATCAACTAATAAAGTTGTGTGCTAATAAACTATTTGTATAGACTACAAGGTCACACATGTAATTTTTAAATATATTTTCTATAACTTCTCTATATAATATAAAGTTTATATTTTTGAAAATAACATATTTCCCAAATATAATAAAAGGCATAAAAAAAATTATAAGTAGAAAATCAAAGAAACAAATAAGCAAACAATACACAAAGCTGAAAATCAAAACAGCAAAGAAGCAAAGAAGCAAAGAAACAAAGAAACAATAGTGCATCAAGCAGGGAAATCAAGAAAGAAAAAAGAGTAAGCAATGCAATAAGCTGAAAATCAAAGAAGCAAATAATCAAAGAAACAAACAGTGCACTAAGCAGAAGAATCAAAGAAGCAAAAAAACAACAGTGCACTAAGCAGGAGAATCAAGAAAGAAAAAAGCAAGCGATGCACTAAACAGAAAATAAAAGAAGCAAATAAACAAATAATGAAGTTCTCAGTCGAAGCAGAGAAGAAAATAAGCAAACACGTTAAGCATGTAACTCTGTAAACAAAGAAATAAAAGAAAAAGGAATCAATGAAGCATATACACATGAATGTGTATGCAATATGTATGTGTACATATTAATGCCTTGAATGCATATATGTGGGTATGCATGAATATGTAATGTATGTACTAAGTTTATGGTATACATGCATGCAATGTGTTCGACGATGTAAGATGTCGACTGAAATCACGCTATCAAAGGGGTTAAAGGAGAATATTTTTAAAGTATTTGAAAAAATGTTATATAACACATTCAAATACTTTAACAATAATCACTTATTTTCCGTTGATAGCGTAATCTCAATCGTGCATACCTAAGAGAAGAATTAAACATAAGAAACTAAAAGTTGGAATTCTAGAGTTCGTCTTTCAAGCATTTTGATCTGCAAATAAACATATATTACGTGCTACAGAACTAATACCACATCAGAGGTTATTGAAGCATTCTTTTGTCAGCTGGAATGACTGAAGTCTGAAACCTTACATTATGATGAAAGTCTACTCACTCTACATGGAGACAGAACTTCTGAATTTCTCTGAGGGGAATTCGTACTTTCTTTGTAACAGGGATTGGGTCCCTATGTGATCATCAAAGCAAAATGTGAAAGCATTTTGAAACCAGTGATAAAAAGTAAAAAAGGGGCAAGTCAGTTACTCTTTTATAACTGGTTGTGCTTTGAAGAGCCTCTTCTGGGGTTATTCTCTCTTCCATTTCTCTTCACAGTTCCTCTTCTTTCAAGCATTTTGATCTGCAAATAAGCATTAAATCACAGAACGCATTGGTTTAGTTTAGTTTTCTATCTACAAATATACCATGGTTGAATCTTAGCCAATATCTCTTCATCAAGTTCTCCTCTTCTCTTGATTTTCAAAGGACGAGCTCTTGGAATGTCACAAATTCGGTTCCTTGGGTCTTGTCAGTGTCAGCTTAGCTCGAGTCTGGACAAGGAAAAAAACACATTACCATCCTGGAATTTAGTCAAAGAGATTCCAAGAGATAAAAAGTCAGTAGATAAGTAAAACGAATCAGATAGTTTTGTTGGTTAATTACCAGTGGAAGAGAAGTGTTGGCATGAGAATATGGCAAGTTTTGGAACTTCTTCATTAGTTCAGCAGTTGAAACAAAAGGTGCAATTTTCTCGTGGACATAAACATTAAGAAATGAAAACAAGAGTTGAGAGGGTCTGACGGAAATTGAATACAAAACTGTGATGCAAAGAAAACAATACCTTATATCTTTCTATTCTCCTTTGGAGTGTTCTTAGTGACTGAGGGCATACTCTGTCTTATCTTGTGGAGCAGAGTTGTTGGTTTTGGATTGAGAATCTAGATGAATCAATGAAGAGAAAGATACAGTCATGAAAGTGACATTGAATGAAGGTTGTAAATTATCAACAATTTGGCTCACCTGTCTTGATTTTCCTGAATCAGATTGGCAGTCCTAACTTTGTTTCACAATCAAAAAACCAATTACAAGAGGAGCGTGAAACCAGATTTGTGTATTAGAGTTGTCATTAAGACAATTGCGACTTGGTTTTAAAGATATTTGATTGAACAAAAGATAGATGCTACCTTATATAGTTTACTCATGAGTGGCTAAGTGATATAATGCTAACTATGTTTCTGACACTCGTTTCCCTGCAGTGAAGCAATCAACACAAAAGAAAAAACAGATTTGTGTATTAGAGTGGTCATTAAGAATGTCATCTACCTTTTCACACTTTTCTGATGACTGCCTTTGGCTTGAGACAATTGTGACTTGGTTTTCGGGCTACGTGCGATGGATTCTTCAGAAGACTATCTATCTTTCTAGCAGTTTGCTGCTTCTTAAGGTTCATGGACTTTCCTCCTTGAGAAAACTGCACCGGTGGTTTGGGTGTGAAAGCAGGAGGAACGTTCTCTTTGTCTTCTATCTGCTGAGTCGTCACATAACTGTTTACAATCTCCCAAAGAATGATAAAGAACTTGGTGTCTGAAGTCTTGTTGTTGAGCTCTGCATCCTCGGAGCTGTCATGAGACGGCTTATTTGTTCTTGCTTCAGTAGGAGTAGCTTCTTCTTTCTTGGCCTCAGAAGGTGTGAATTGTGAGGAGATAATTGCAGCTACTTGTTCTGACGGCTCTTATACTACATCAATTTGAAAGATTACAAGGTGTTATTTTCGACTTGTAATAGATAATAAATCAGTGTTGATGGAAACAAAATCTTGATTGGTTTCTCTTCCTCTTCTTCATTGAAGTTCCACATGGTCTCTACTTAGAATGATCTCCTTGCTTTGATTTTAGGAACCGAAGAAGACGAAATCAAATCTTAACAAAACCTTACATTTTACTATATAATTTCACAACTATTAAAACCAATAAACTATGCAAATCTTAACAAAACCTGTGCATATACATAAAGCAAAGAGTAAATAAAGCGAAAAAGTACTTCACTTTTTATGAAAAAGAGACATGAGGAACAGAACAAACTTACCTTAAAATTGAGTCTTATACGACTTCTATAATTCAGCATTGGATCCCTTGCATCTTGAAGTATTGGAGCTATGAAATAAAATTTAGAAAAGCTAATTAAATAAAGATATACCATTTTCTTCTTACCAACAAATCTATCATTCAGCCACCAAATATCATTCTTTCTAATCTTTAGATAACATGTCATAATTAAAGATAAGAAAAAATTATGTTAAGAGCCAGAATCTTACTGAACTGTTTCCTTGCTTCAAGGTAAGACTAGAAGTGGATTTTGGAATCTACGAAACATCTTTCAACATAAGCCCCGCCAAAGCTTTTGATGATTCTGAAGAAAAACATTGTTAAAACGAACTAGAGAAAGGGAACGGAGAGGAGAGAATCAATCAGACAAATAGGGTACATTAAACAAATCATGGTCTTACCTTTTCAAGCATAAGGTTTGTTGTTGGGCCTTAGGTATCTTCTGATACTCTTTACAATCTGAGAAAAAAATGCGCACAACCATTCAGATATCGAGTTCTAGGCTTCTAGCCATGAGTAGAACAAGCTAACCAAAGGATACCTACCGTTCCTTGTCCACTGACTCTCAAGATCACGAAAATGCATCCGTTGGCAGTTTTTCACACATCTACTGATCTGAACCTGAAAAGATTCATTGAAGTCATTACAAACAAACCTAATCACTGTTAAATCTGAAGAGGTAGTACAAAATCTATGATAATTCACCAGTCACCATCGTTGAGGTTGCTTGCAGGTTTCAGTAAATGTAAACTATCCAAAAATTCACTTAATCCAACAAGCTATTTTGTCAACCAAGGATTCCTCCTGTTTCTTGTCCACCTCTGAAATGTATCCTTTGGCTGTGTTTTGTACAATTGCTGCTTCGAATCTGGAAAGATTCATTGAAGCATACCAAATTGAAGTCATTACAAACAAACATTAAAACTGATGAGGCGGTATAAAATTTTAGATAAGTTACCATCATTGCGTGTTGCTAGCAAATTTAAGTAAATGTATGGCATCCACAAAGTCACTAAAACCAGCAATATGTTGTGTCAACCAATGAAAACGCTCTTTACGTCCTTCTGCTTCCATTTTCCCATATTAGGAATCTGCAGCAATTAATAAAAAAAGAGGACATGCCTAAGAAAGATTATCACAAACCATTTTTTCAAAATACACATAACCAAAACCAAGCCACGACTCAATAGCAACGAAAGTGCAATCCCTCATGTACTTATTTTTGTACTTATTTTTGTCACCAAGCACTTCAGAACATCAGATAGAATTCGCCAATAGATCAATTATTTCGTAAAACGGACCCATAGTGATATTTTCCATGAGGAAAAATTTATTTTAAATGCTTGATATGTATTACCAACCTTGCTTGTCTTCTCGACATCAGGTTTCATGGCTACTACAAAACCTTCATCTCCAATGCTAGCATCATAAGACTTGTTTCCTCCCTAAAGTCGTCACCATAGACCATAAATAATTCTCCTATCGAACGTGAAAAAAATTAGTACAGATAAATGATCAGGATTCATGACTAATTTTGGAATGAACAACTAAAGAACTACAAAAACAGCTCTTGACTTCATACCAGTTCAGTTGGTTGAAAACGTTTATTTCTTTCCAGAATTTTATTTACAGGATCAGTTGACTCCAAATTCATCTACAAAATTTAAAATGACTAAGTTTCAACTCTAAAGCTTATAACAAATTTCCACAAAAGAAGCGTTCGATTTAGATAGAAAGGAAGATTACCAATTCGTACAACACCTTGAAATCATGACTCTTAAAGACTTTTATAGATATATTTTCTAGGTGCTTTGTACATACCTCTAGGCTCTAGCAGAGGTTGGTATTTAAAAGTCGTCTTAATAACTCTCTTTGGAGCTGTAGTTCCCTGATGAACGCAATATAAGCACATCAAGTTAAAAACAAGAATTCCAAAAGACTACTTACGCAAATGTAACTCAAGGTTTTTTCTCAAATTTGGTGTCCAATGGACTGTTACTTAGTACTGCAGGTTTGACATCATTAAGAAACTCTTTGATATCTGAAAGCAAAACTAATAGAGTTTAAGTCAGTTATCCAGATATGTTCGTCTAACAAAAACAGGTTAGAAAATAGCAAAAGCATCTTATAGGAATTTGTAGCCACACGTAACAGTCCATTGGACACCAAATTTGAGAAAGGACATAATTATAATCTTTATGCAACACGTAACAGTTATATATAGAAGAAAATAAGTGAAGAGACAGAATCTTACCGATTTGTTTCCTTACTTCAAGCCTTCAAGCTAACACTAGAAATCGATTTTAAAACATTTGAAACACGTTATGACACTAGCCCTGCTAAAGCTTTTAATATTGTTAACATGAACTAGAAAAAGGAAATAGAGAAGATAGAATCAGACAACCAATTACATTGAACAAATAATGTTCATACCTTTAAGCATACCTGCATATTATTCTCATTCCAACGTGAACACAAGCATACCTGATTAATTTTCATCTCCACGAGCTAAAATTGAAAATAATAAAATTTTAATACCACAAAAGTCTGAAAGAAAAAACAGAGCTAATCACGATAACCATTTATAAGGTAATCAATTAGCATATGTGAATTCCACACCAAAAAAAAAGAATCATACCATAATACTAAGTAGTGGAAACACGAGCATCTGGTGCATATACAAAACTTTTATTGGCCATCTTACAAATACTATCAAACTGCTCCATATACAGAGGCTTGCAAAACTTAAGAACTCAGAGACGTGTGAAACAATTATGATAAGCTTAAACAACGCAAAACATATATAGATTAATAGATGGTGCATAATGAATTAGAAAGAGGATTTGTAGTACCAGGCCATAGTGAGTTGTATTCCAAGAAACGCTCTCCTTCAGCCCTTTAACCCATTTACAAAAGTATGAACTAGTATGATACTATAGAAGTCACTTGAAACAGAGATGCGTGTATGAATGTATGAATGTATGAATGATATGAATGTATGAATGTATGTATGAATGAATGTATGTATGTATGAATGTATGAATGATATGAATGTATGAATGTATGAATGTATGAATGTATGAATGTATGAATGTATGTATGAATGAATGAATGTATGTATGAATGTATAAATGTATGAATGTATGAATGCTTGAATGTGTGTATGTATGAATGTAATGAATGCAAGAATTGTATGTCTCTTATCTTCAGTCAACAAAGACTTGACACAATCTGTAACATAAAAAAAAAAACGATAAGAAGAAAGAGCAAGAATCAAACCGGAGACACAGTGATGCAAAACAAATCAAAACCACAAACAGAGAGGAGCACTAAACAAGCTATTTCCGATCATATCTTTGATAGTATCCCATGGATTATCAGAATCAGAATCCCCTTTGATCTTCCTGTCAAAACCAAATCAAACAAATCACAAAATCAAAAATCGATGAAAGAGCAAAAACAAACACGAATCGACCTCTAGGGATCATAACACACGATTTGGGATAAATTAAGCAATAATCGAATCAAGTAACATAGATACACACGATTCATAAACAGATGAGAAAGATCAGAATTTGCCGCAACGGAACCCTAGTTTTTGGGTGTTTGATATCCTAATCAATTTCTAAAACACATTGATACGAAAGGAGAATTTAGGGTTTCAAAACAAAAAAGAGAGAGAGATGTCGAAGAAAAGGATTTTGTTTACCTAACGAAGATTTATATATATGTTGATTCTCTAATCCGATAAGACCAGATTACGCTGTTGAAATTGAAAAAGTTTCAGAAGAAATTCGAAAAATTTAGAAGAAGAAGGATTTGCTGAGATACCCAGCGAAGAGATTTTGAGACGTTTGTGTTGGAGTTGATGAAGAAAGAAGAGAGCTTTCTAATGTGTGTTGCGAGAGAGATGATATAACCGTTAAAACAGAGAGTTACTAAAATACCCTTAACGTTTATAAGACAAAAAAGACGTAACGGAAACTTTTTAAAAAATAAAACACAACTTCCATTTTACTTGCTTTGGATTAATTACCTTTAAAGTTACTAAAATACCATTTTTCAAACTGTAAAATTCTCAAATTACTGGGATAGTAAAGGTAACACCGGTTCAAAATGGTTCTTCCGGTTTTAATTTTAAATTTGGTTTTGTAAAGTAAATATTAATAAGGAGGTGTTATTGGATTCTATATTCATAAAGAATTTTGATGACTTCAATAAAATCATAGAAAGTGAATAAGTGGAAGATTTTAAAGAATTGCTAGAGAGTTTTCTATAATCTTGTTGATTAGCTTTCTATAATTTTTTAAAGCCTCCCAAACAATTTCTCTATTTAATGATATTTTCCATGAATTTATTTTTGTGAAGAAAAGTTTATAAAATCATAAACCAATAACATAATAATTGAATTCATTGACAATCCTAGATTTTTTTGTTTTACTTGAATAACACAAAACTTTCATTGACTTTATAAAATTTGGAATCCAATAACTCCAGATTTATTAAAATTTGGGAAAATTGGAATTAGAGGATAATTTTTTTACAAATTTGTCCATATATGCATTCTATTCTATGAATAAATGCCAAATTTTCCTAAACTTTCCTTTCTAATAGAGTTAAGGGGGAATTTCAAAAATACCCATTTTCAAATACCACTTTTTAAAAATACTCATCTTTCTAATTTTATCAAAAAGTTATTATAAATTTTAATATTTACCAAAAAAATATGTGTAAGCTTATATTTATAGAAAAAAATTATCTTTATATGTGTGTAAATTTACATATATATTTTCTAAAGACCGTATAAATACTTTTTAAAAATCATTTTAAAACCTTATAAATACTTTGTAAGCTTTTTAAAAACCTTATAAAAACCTTTATAAATGCCGTTTAAAACCTTATAAATATTTGGATTTAGTCTCCCAGTAGTAATGATGATCTTGATATACCTTATCAACCATATAAAAGTTTATAATTTTTCATATTTGAAAACGGGTATTTTTGAACATGAATAGAAAAGAGTGGTAATTAAAAAGGAGTACACCAAAAGAGGCATTTCTCAAAAATTCTCAAGATTTAATCGCTTTTTCAAAAACAATTAACAACAATTAGCAGAAAAATGATAATGAAGGCATGAGGATAATTTTTTTAAAAAAATATGTTGTTTTTGTTGTCATTTTGGATTAATAAAATTTGATCTACAAAGTTTATAATACATATTTTTTACTTTAGAATGTGTATTATATAGACTGTACATGTTCTGTAAAATATGTATTCTAAACACTCTACATGTTCTACAAAATTTAGAAGTCATTTATGTTCTACGAAATGTAGAATACTAATTGCTACAAAATTTAGAATAAATATTCTATAGTTTCTTCTTTCTTCTACAAAATGCTTGAAAGACGAACTCTAGAATTCCAACTTTTAGTTTCTTATGTTTAATTCTTCTCTTAGGTATGCACGATTGAGATTAAGCTATCAACGGAAAATAAGTGATTATTGTTAAAGTATTTGAATGTGTTATATAACATTTTTTAAATACTTTAAATATATTCTCCTTGAAGCCCTTTGATAGCGTGATTTCAGTCGACATCTTACATCGTCGAACACATTGCATGCATGTATACCATAAACTTAGTACATACATTACATATTCATGCATACCCACATATATGCATTCAAGGCATTGATGCGTACACATACATATTGCATACACATTCATGTGTATATGCTTCATTGATTCCTTTTTCTTTTATTTCTTTGTTTACAGAGTTACATGCTTAACGTGTTTGCTTATTTCCTTCTCTGCTTCGATTGAGAACTTCATTGTTTGCTTATTTGCTTCTTTTATTTTCTGCTTAGTGCATCGCTTGCTTTTTTTCTTTCTTGATTCCCCTGCTTAGTGCACTATTGTTTCTTTGGTTCTTTGATTCTTCTGCTTAGTGCACTGTTTATTTCTTTGCTTATTTGCTTCTTTGATTTTCAGCTTAGTGCATTGCTTTCTCTTTTGCTTTCTTGATTCCCCTGCTTAGTGCACTGTTGTTTCTTTGCTTCTTTGCTTCTTTACTTATTTGATTTTCTGCTTAGTGCATTGCTTGTTCTTTTGCTTTCTTGATTCCCCTACTTAGTGCACTATTGTTTCTTTGATTCTTTGTCTTTGCTTCTTTGCTGCTTTGATTTTCAGCTTAGTGTATTGTTAGCTTATATGCTTCTTTGATTTTCTAATTATAATTTTTTATACCTTTTATTATATTTGGGAAATATGTTATTTTCAAAAATATAAAATTTATATTATATAGAGAAATTATATAAAATATATTTAAAAATTACATGTGTGACCTTAGTTTCTAGTCTTTAGTCTCTACAAATAGTTTAGCACACAACTTTATTAGTTGATGAGAATATTTATATATCTTTAGAGAGGATTTTTTTAATATAAAAATATTGTAAATCTTTGTTAATTTTAAGATTTTTTAAATTTTAACACATGAAAACATAAAAAACATTGAAATAAAGATTAATTTTTAGGTATAATTTTCAATTATTTGATGAGAAGATTTCTATATTATTTTACAAATTTCAACTAAAAATGATTAAAAATCACTTAAAACAATATTTCATTAAATTTAAGCTATTTTTATGTTTATTGATATTTTCTTTTCTGTTTTTCCAAAAATTGTTATTTTCTAAACATTTGACTTTATTGACTTTATAATGATGTGAATAAGTAAATAAAGTAAAACAAAATGAAAATAGAAATTTAATAGAACAACAAAAAAAAACAGAAAAAAAATCCGTGGGTACCCAAAACCCGATAGGGTATAAAATCCGTATAAAACATGTTATAAATGGGACATGTCTGTTTTATTTTGCTGTATAGAATCGGGTACCAAAACCCAAAGTTATAACCGGATTTCAAGTACCCAGTGGGTTTTTACCCATCATTATTGCCCCACAACTTTCGGTAATTACGAAATTGCCCCACAACTTTCGGTAATTACGAAATTGTCACGAACTTATCGATAATTACGAAACTGCCCCACAACTTTCGGTAATTACGAATTTGCCCCATAACTTTTGGTAATTACGTATTTGCCCCATAATCTTAATGACCAGATTTGTGTATCAGAGATTGTGATTGTGAGCTAGCTACCTATACTGAAATAATAACCAATGTTGGAGAGGATTCTAAGACAAACAAATGACAAACTTACAACGTGGTTTGCAGAGATTTAACGTGGCAGACTCAAAGATGCAACTTACAAACCTTCATTGGTTTAGCTCGATTGGCCTGTACCTATGCAGCACTAATGAAAACACAATTTTAAATATAAAACATCAGAAGACGCTGTAACATAAAGATTTGACCAAAATAATGCTTTAATGGTGCTACCAGTCAGAAATGGAAATAAATCAAATTGTATTTGCTCAATTCTCATTTTTGCTACAAAAAGTCATCTTGGATCTTGCTTTCTCCCTCTTGTTAGCTCAAGCTTAACATGTTTTCAGATGAATAACATCAAAAAAAATCTAGCAAGAAATATTCCTTCAACAGTTCTTATGTTATGATCATAGAAAACGATAAGCTAACAAAGATAGGTTCACATAGTCCCATAGAAACGATATCCGCTACTGTAAAAGGAGAATGTAATTTCATAGTATAAGAGCAAAATCATACAACTAACCATAATAAGACACATACCTTTGGAAGCAAGACGATCACACTTTATAGGGTGTTAGACCTCCATTTGCAATGGACATGAAATAAACATAACATGTTGAATGTGAGCTGACACTTATTGAATGTCTAAAAAAAAAAAAAAAATTTGATAAAAGCACCCATTATAGAGATTTACAACATTACTTTGAATTATGTGGACATCTTCAATATCACGATATCTATAATGTATATTCCCTGCGACTATTAAAGATAGAAATACCAAAAATTATGTATCAACGATGAACTACAGCTTAACGTGTTATCTTATTTCCTTCTCTGCTTCTATTTTCTCAATTAATTTGTTTCTTTTGTTTTCTGCTTAGTGCATTGCTTACTTTTTTGCTTTCTTGATTCCAGTGCTTAGTGCACTACTTCTTTGTTTGTTTCTTTGTCTCTTTGTTTCTTTGCTTCTTTGCTTTCTTGATTACTCTACTTAGTGCACTGCTTCTTTCTTTGTTTCTTTGCTTCTTTGCTTTCTTGATTCCTCTGCTTAGTGCACTGTTTCTTTCTTTGTTTCTTTGCTTCTTTGCTTTCTTGATTCCTCTACTTAGTGCTTGGTTCTTTGTCTCTTTGTCTTTTTTTCTCTTTTTTTCTTTGTTTTTTTGCTTCTATGCTTCTTTGCTTTCTTGATTCATATGCTTAGTTCAATGCTGGCTAGTGGCTTCTTTCTCTGTTTGATCTGCGTATTGTTTGTTTACTCCTTCAACTTGAACGCACTCATGAACTCTAATACTGGCGTCTTTCCTTCTCTGCTTCTATTGCTAACTTCATTCTTTGCTTATTTGCTCGATTTCATTGTTTGCTTCTTTAACTCTTCTGTTTAGTGCATTGCTTGCTTCTTTGCTTTTTTTTATTCCTCTGCTTAGTTCAATACTTATTTCTTAAGAGATAGACTATGCATATCCATTTTTCTTCAAGTGTAAAACTAGATAATTTCATAGTAATGCTATACGTTAATGACTAAGATTGTGTCTATTTATGACAAATGTAGTAACAGTTTTCAAGGGTCTGTTTCGGGTTTGATTTCCTCTTTTCGTAGTTATAATCAAACTCTTTATGACTACTTTGTGTTTGATCCAAGGCTTATACCTATCCAATTAAGTCTGGTAAGTAACATATCTCATGTAATCTTGCTTACTTAAAATGAAAATGATTAGACAGAAAGAAGCTTTGAATTAAACTAAGCTTTTTTTTTTTTTTTTTTTTTTGAACACCAAATTAAACTAAGCTTAGACCAATTTAATTTGTCACATAAACCTTATTTATCCCTTTCTCTCTCAAAAAAATATATGTAAAAGAGACACGTGGGAAGTAAGAAGTGGCTGCAATTGCTTGAAAGACTTTCTAACTTAATGATTTCACATGTCATCTTCACTACAGCTGGTTGTTGAATAGTAGTGAATTGACTTGGAGTCAGCTTTTATAATGGATCTTTAACAGCAGAGTTCGAACTCAACACTAAACAAATACATCAGTAAGACGAAAGGAGATTCCAGGAGATGATTATTTTTGGAAAGGTATTATTATGTTTTTTTTTTTTTTGGTTTTAATGTGAGGTATTATTATGTTTCTGTCTATTGTTTGCTATTGTGCTTCGATCCTATGTATTTTACATTTTTTTTTTCTTTTTGGTAATGTTCATGTCTCTCTGTACAAAAGACTTCTGGACATAATCCCACAGAATAGCTTATTTAGTCTGATTTTCTTCAAAATATATTATCCGAATTATTATTATGTTCCTTCGAATTAGATCCTCTGTATTTTGCATTTTTATTTTTGTTTACATCTCAAATAATGTTCATGTGTATGTCCAAACGACCTTTGGACTTAATCCCATAGAATAGCTTATTTAGTTTGAACTTAAAGAAAGCATTTATCCTAATTATGAACTCAAGGGCCCTCCTCTACTTTCATGCTTAAGCAGGAGACTAATGGCTGAGACACTTTTGTTGTTTGGAGTTGAGAAGCTTTGGAACCTCCTTGTCCGAGAATCTGAGCGATTTCAGGGAATTGGAGAGCAGTTTACTGAATTAAAAAGTGATCTAAATATGTTAAGGTGCTTTTTGGAAGATGCAGACGCCAAGAAACATACAAGTGCAATGGTGAGAAACATTGTTATAGAAATCAAGGAAATTGTTTATGACGCAGAAGATATAATCGAAACATTTCTTCTAAAGGAAGACCTGGGAAAAACAAGTGGCATCAAGAGCAGTGTGATGAAGTTTTCTAAACGCATGGGGTTTTCTTTCGATATTAAAGCCATAAGTAAGAGGATCTCTAAGGTTATCCGTGATATGCAGAGTCTTGGTATACAGCAGATCATTGTCAATGACGGGTATATGCAGTCTTTACAAGAAAGACAAAGGGAAATGCGACAAACATTTGCTAACAATAATGAAAGCTTTCTTGTGGGGGTGGAGGAAAACATTAAGAAATTGGTTAAACATTTGGTGGAGGATGAAAGCAGTCAAGTGGTTTCTATAACCGGGATGGGCGGTATTGGTAAAACCACCCTCGCAAGGCAAGTTTTTAATCATGAGGCAATAAAAAGTCATTTTGCAGGACTCGCGTGGGTATGTGTTTCACAACAGTTTACAAGGAAGCATGTGTGGCAGATGATCTTGCGGAAACTAAGGCCAGAATACAAAGTGTTAGAGTTGCCAGAAGACGAACTTCAAGAGAAGCTCTTTAAACTGTTGGAAACACAAAAGGCTTTGATTGTCCTTGATGATATTTGGAAAGAAGAAGACTGGGACAGAATAAAACCAATGTTTCCACAAGAAAAATGTGAGATTTTATGATACATGAACAAGTATTGTTCATAAACTTTTATGTTCCTTTTTGTTAGGGAGTTAAGTAACAAGAGATATTATTTGTACAGGTTGGAAGGTACTACTTACTTCTCGTAATGAGGGTGTTGCATTACGAGCAGATCCAAATTGTGTCACCTTCAAACCAGACTGCCTAACTCTCGAGGAGAGTTGGACAATTTTTCAAAAGATAGCGTTTCCTAGAGAAAATAATGCTGGTAAGCTTTGAAGAAAGTTTTACTAATTTTTGTTTCCATTTCAATTATAATTAAGGACATTCTAAGATGATCATGATCTGATTTTCCTTAATCATATTACTCGAAAACATCTATGACATTCATTTATTTTAGTTACAACATGTTTTGTAGAATATAGAGTTGATGTGAAAATGGAAGAGGTGGGTAAACAGATGATCAAACATTGTGGAGGTTTACCATTGGCTGTTAAGGTGTTAGGCGGGTTATTAGCTGCACAATACACATTGCATGAGTGGAAACGGATATATGAGAATATTAGATCTCACATCGTTGGTGGGACTACCTTCAGTAACAAAAATATTAGCTCGGTTTATAATGTTTTATATCTAAGTTTTGAAGAGCTACCGGTATATTTGAAGCATTGCTTCCTCTACCTTGCCCATTTTCCAGAAGATTCTACGATAGATGTGGGGAATTTGTCCTACTATTGGGCTGGAGAAGGAATACCAAGACCGAGATATTGTGATAGAGCGACCATTCGAGAGGTCGCAGATGAATACATAAAAGAATTGGTGAAGAGAAATATGGTTGTATCCGAAAGAGATGTTGGTACTTCAAGATTTGAAACATGTCACTTACATGACGTGATGAGAGAAGTTTGTATGCTTAAAGCTGAAGAAGAGGATTTCCTACAAATTGTTACAGACACATCAACTACAAATTCTAAAGCTCCTTGTAAGTCCCGCAGACTCGCCATAAATTGGTCTAATGGAACAAGTTGTCGGGTGGGGGGGATGAAGAATCCAAAACTTAGATCTCTCTTGTTTACGAATAAGCCCAATTGGATGGATACAACATTATGCTTTACAAGGCTACAATTGATGAGGGTTTTAGATCTTTCTGGTGCCCAATTTGAAGGAGGGAAGTTGCCGTCTAGCATCGGAAAGCTCATTCACTTGAAATATTTGAGTTTATATCAGGCACAAGTATCTCATCTACCTTCTTCTATGCGGAATCTGAAGTTGCTTCTCTATTTAAACATATGTGTACAAGAGAGATGCTCAATCTACATGCCAAATTTCTTGAAAGAAATGCAAGACTTGATATACCTCTCTCTTCCATGAAGAATAGATGATAACGTAAAGATGGATTTGAGTAATCTAAGCAACCTAGAGACATTGATGAATTTCTCAACAAAGCATGGGAGATCAAGGGATCTACAGGATATGACACAGCTCAGAGTCCTCTCTATCTTTATTAGAGGCGGATGTACCGTGGAGACGCTATCTTCATCTCTAAGTGAATTGAGACACTTGGAAAATCTTGCTATATATCACTATAAGATGTATCCTCCCACGAGTGATGCAAAAGGATTAGTTTTGGATTGCGTTCATCTTAAACAACTTAAGTTGAGAATACATATGCCAAGGTTACCTGATGAACAACACTTCCCTTCTCACCTTAGAGACATATCTCTAACTGAGTGTTGTCTTGAAGAGGATCCAATGCCAATCCTAGAGAAGTTGCATCACTTAAATGAGGTCAGATTATTGAATAAATCTTTCTGCGGGAGGAGAATGGTTTGCTCGGGTAGTGGGTTTCCTAAGTTGCAAAAGTTATATCTATTTGGACTAGAGGAATGGGAAGAGTGGATAATAGAAGAAGTCTCAATGCCCCTTCTTCATACTCTAAGTATTCGTAACTGTCAAAAGTTGAAGGAGCTTCCTGATGGGATAAGATTTATCATTTCCTTGAAGAAACTGAATATCACCTTAGGTAACTGGGACTTTAAGAAGAAACTGTCTAAAGGAGGAGAAGATTTCTACAAAATCCAACATATTTCTTTTGTTGGAATTGTATAAGACTCTACAATTATATATAGACAAACATGTAATATATATTCGTTTATGAAATCGAGTAATCTCAGAACACAAATTCATAAAAGAGAAAGGCAATGAGGGTGCACCGGATACTATTATTCTAGGTCTTTACTAGGTCCGCCACTGATTGCTATTGGCAATTTCTACGGGTTTTAAGTTATAAGATTACCAAATATTTGCACTAAACCGAAAACAGAAGAATTTCTAGTTTTCGGGTCGCTAATTAACCAGTCAAACCGGCCACTACAGCTTGAAAGTGAAAACATATGATTTATCTAACACTTACAATATACAAAAATAAACACAATATCAAATAAGAATACATTTTAAAAATAAGTACAACTATAATTTATTTATTAAGTTTTTGAACATATGTCATCCGTGTAGTATCACAAGTTATCCCCTAGTATTAATATTACAACAGGAAATTCGATTCTTTTTGAACATTAAGGCTGTAAATGAATAACAACTAAAAGTAAAATAAAAGAGAGGAATCATGTATTCACATAGATTCATCCAAAAGTATATCCTTTGAGTTAAAAATAAAAATTTGATTATTCATCTCTTTCTCCTCATATTAGAGGAATAAAGAAGAGAAAATAAGAAAACTTTTCCTCGACACTAGAGGAGATGAAAACTATTCGTCCCAATTTTTTTCATCACATCATTTTCATCTCATTTTTTAGAGTAACCATTTGCCTATAAACAAATATTACGTGACAAGTGGCTACAAGTCAACTCTTCTAGTACTCGATCTATAGCCACTCATATTTTTACTAAAGTCAACTATTCTAGTTCTCAAACTATCAAAGATATAGCAAAAACACCTAAAAGAACGATTGGACGAAAAAGCGATTTCGAAGAAAAGGTGAGTCATGTTAATTTTCATTCTTTAGTTTTATTTGGAAGCAGTTTCTTGGATCTTTTGTCTCAATAGAATGATCTATGGATTGAAATATTACATCAGAATTTTATGCTGTAAACTCTGCATAATAATATCAGAATTTTGATATCAAGGGCACTAATTTAGTGACTGTTGGTTACTACTTTCATTTGGTTAGTTAAGCAGGAGACTTATGGCTGAGACACTTTTGTCGTTTGGAGTTCAGAAGCTTTGGGACCTTCTTGTCCGAGAATCTGATCGATTTCAAGGAGTTGAAGAGCAACTCTCTGAACTTAAAAGGGATTTGAACTTGCTTAGGTCCTTCTTGAGAGACGCAGATGCTAAGAAACATGCAAGTGAGACGGTGAGAAACTTTTTGGAAGAGATCAAGGAAATTGTTTTCGACACAGAGGATATAATCGAAACATTTCTTCTTAAGGAAGAGCTTAGAAAAACGTCAAGTGGCCTCAAAAACACTGTGAGAAGGTTTTCTTGCATTATATGGGATCGCAGGGAAATTGCTTCAGATATAAGAAGCATAAGTAAGAGGATCTCCAAGGTGATATGCGATATGGAGAAATTTGGAGTGCAACCGATGATTGTCAATGGCGGGGAGTGTTCACATCCTCTACAAGAAAGACAAAGGAAGATGCGAAAAACATTTCCAAGCAATAATGAAAACGATCTTGTGGGGGTGAAGAAGAGTGTTGAGAAATTGATTGGCTATTTGGTGGAGGAAGATAGCATTCAAGTAGTTTCTATAATTGGGATGGGGGGTATTGGTAAAACTACTCTGGCTCGACAAGTTTATAATCATGATAGGGTAAAAAACCATTTTGATGGAGTTGCGTGGGTGTGCATTTCACAACAGTTTGAACGGACTTATGTGTGGCAAACAATCTTGCAACAGCTTAGTTCAAAAGATGATGAGCATGAAACGTCAAATATGAATGAAGAGGACCTCCAAAAAAAGCTCTTTTTACTTTTAGAAACCAGTACTTCTTTGATTGTCCTGGATGATATTTGGAATGAAGATGACTGGGGCGTGATAAACCATGTATTTCCATCAAAAAAAGGTGAGATCTTATGCTTCATCTTATTTTACATGTATTAGGCTTTTTGATTAAGAAAAAAATAGAACAAGGCATACCTGAATGATATGATTTCGTGTTGCTTAAAAGTTAAAATGTATTGCAGGATGGAAGGTACTACTTACATCTCGCATCGAGAATGTTGCAGTAAGTGTAGATCCGAAGGGTACCATTTTTAAACCAGAATACCTAAACTTGGATGAAATTTGGACACTTTTTCTAAAGATTGCATTTCCTAGGAAAGACACAACGTCGGGTAAGTTTGCAAAGAAATATAAAAACTCTTTTTTTCCATCACATCTTGCTTTTAAATCCCAAATTCATGTTGGTGTTGTGTAGAATTTGAAGTTGATATAGAAATGGAAGAGCTGGGTAAGGAGATGGTCAAACATTGTGGAGGACTACCATTGGCTGTTAAGGTGTTAGGAGGGTTGCTAGCTTCCCAACACACATTTAGTGAGTGGAAAAGGATATCTAGGAATATTAAATCTCACATCGTTGGAGGGACAAGCTTCACTGAAAAAAATATGAGTTCGGTTTATCATATTTTGAATCTTAGCTTTGACGAGCTGCCTGTTTATTTGAAGTATTGTTTCCTCTACCTTGCCCATTTTCCAGAAGATCATCCGATACGTGTTTGGGATCTGTCCTATTATTGGGCAGCTGAAGGAATACCAAGACCAAATCATTACAATCAAGCAACCATTGAAGAGGTCGGAAATGGATATATAGAAGATCTGGTGAAGAGAAACATGGTTAAACGGGATGTTAATAGTCACTGGGGGTTTGAAATATGTCAGATGCATGACATGATGAGAGAAGTTTGTCTGCGTAAAGCTGAAGAAGAGAATTTTGTACACGTTGTTGATACTACAAACTCTCAGTCTCCTTGTCAATCTCGTAGGATAGCGGTGCCCTGGCTTGGTAAAACATGTAATCCGGGAGGAGAGATGATCAATCCAAAACTTAGATCTATCTTGTTTATGTGGAACCAGGTTTCTGGTTGTTATGCAAAATCAAGTTTATGGTTTACAGGGCTACAGTTGATAAGGGTTTTAGATCTATCGAGAGTTGATTTTGGAGGAGAACTACCCTCTAGCATTGTGAACCTCATCCACTTGAGATATTTGAGTTTATATGATGCAAAGTTAACTCGTTTACCTTCTTCGATGCGGAACCTGAAGCAGATGATCTATTTAAACCTAACTACACGCTGTTCGACCTACATCCCCAATTTCCTTACAGGGATGCGAGGATTGGGATACCTCTCTCTTCCAGAGCGTATGCATGATAAGACAAGGTTGGAAATGGGTAATCTAGTCAACATGGAGATGTTGGTTCATTTCTCAACAAAGCATAGCAGTGTGAATGATCTTCAACGGATGGAAAAGCTAAGGAATCTCTGTGTTTATAACAATGGCAATGGGTGTACTAGAGAAACTCTATTGTCATCTCTACGTGAACTGACACACTTGGAATATCTTAAGATCGACGGAAACGAGGAGCGTAGGTCTGGAAAGATGATTGAATCCACTGGTTTTCAATCATAATCTCCCTCATGATTATCCTTTTCCTCTCTGGGATGGTAACGACGATCATGACAGAGAGGGTTTTCATGAACTCTTGCTGGTATTAAAACTGCATGTCTCTTATCTCTTGCTTTGCAGATTCAGAGAGCTGAGGCATGTCATTCTTGCATTAGTACAATTCTCTTTGTGTTGTCTTTTATTTGTGTGTTACCAAAAGACTCGGCTTGACTGCTACAATCTTTATCTCTCTATGTAACTTTGTAAATTTATAACTATGCTATCTGCTTTGAACTTGTGATTTACTATTTCTTACAATGACTCCTCATAGATAAAATTTACTCACTCCACTATGGTTAAAGATGGGGACAAAACCACTGGAGATTGAGCTGCATCGTGGTTTCTCTGAGTCCCTCTTGATTTTTAACAAATCTATATAGCTCTCTCTCTATATATATAGATTCATGCTCTTGTTATTATATGAATCTTTCTATGAAAAGTTTGATACACTTAAGCATGGGTGTGTAAACATGTCTTGGCTCCCTTTCTTCGTCAGCATATAAACAAAAATCATATAGAGTTTCCAAAAAAAAAAAAAAAAAATCATATAGAAATGGAAAAAATTGGTTGGAATGAGAGCCTAGGTAATTTGTTAGTTATGCTACTTTCTAAAATTGTGTAATTTTTCCAGACAAATTTAGTAGGATATCACTTTTACTAGTATGATATGTTTCGACTTTCCAAAGTTATGTTTTGGGGTTCACTTCCTCTCTCGGCAGCCAAAGAAGAGAGAAATCAAACTCTCGACAGCTAATTTGTGTTTATTTTACCATTTACCACAATGTAATCATGCCAGCTAATAATTTCAGTTTTCTTCTTCTACTCTGATTTTTTTTTTTTTACCGATGCGTGGAGAAGTTTTTATCATCAGTGAGACCCTGGTGAGTGATATCAACATCAGCTCTGTTAAGTGTTACTTAGTATTCGTAGTGCATGGTTTCGTTTATGGTATTGATCAATTTCAAGTGGTGCTTATTATTGAAGATGTTCATAATACATATATTACTTGCATAAACAGCTGCAAAATATGTTCTTTTGTCAAGTCTTATTCTAGTTATTGATGTGTTCTTTGGAATATATTGTCTTGATGTGTTTTGGTTGTGTTCGACCATATGGAAGAAGATAAACAAGACACAACTAATGTTCTGTCTTCTTTTTTTTCCCTTCACTTCGGGCCTTCGGCCATTATTGTTAACAAAAGTAACAGACGATTAGAATCTCGGAATGAGGGTGAGGCCTCTGCAACAATTACAACTGAACATCATTTGGTGAGGACCTCTTATCTTAAAAAGTTCAAAATTTTATTTTGGTTTTTATGAGGGAGTGAAGCAAATGTCGTCTCATATCGGTCCTCCAATAAAATAAAGTTTTTGACAGCTTGGAGCTATGTAAAATTAGTTGAATGGTCTACTAATTAAGGAACGTAAGAGGGAAGTTTTAAGCTTGATGCAGTCACCTTCTCATGGAAGCTAACGGTTGCATTAGAACCATGTAGGCATATATAGTGGAAGATGCTTTCTGTTGGGAATTGATCTTTTTCATAACAATGAACAAATGATAGTAGGGGAAGAAGGTGATGAAGAGAAGTGAAGCGGTGAAGCCGATGAAAGATCGTGAGAGAAGAGAAGAAGAAGTGTGGTGTCGTAGAGGAAAGAAAGTATTTTGTCGTAGGAGGAAGAAGAAGGATGAAAGAAGGCTCTTTGGGCCAGTAGTTAATGAAGGCCAATATATATGTTAATGGGTTTATTTGTTGTATTAGGTTTAAGAATGAGAGTGACAATTAAGTAGTAGTATAAATATGTGTAAGAAAACCTAATCTAATGAAGTAAAAAGTAAAAAGTAAAAAGTGGCTGGATCTAGAAAGTTCAACACTTTCAAGATGATACAAATCACACCGATTAAGCCACACTGGGAGAGAGGGTATGACAAACTCATATTTCTATTAGTTTTCCGATTGAGAGAGAGCTAAGACATGTCATTTTTGCCTTAGTATAATGAAATATTAGCATAGTGACACCGTTTCTATGTTTCCTATTACACAATAACACCGTTTCGGGCCTAGACACCGTTTCCCTACGCAATTTTTCTTTTTTACCCTTTTAACTAGTGTTGTTCTCACTTTAGCATTTGCTTTTTTTTTTTTTAATATCTGTAATATATATTTTTTATTTTGTATCGACACAATTATATGTCGTAGTAAAAGACCCTACCTCCATATCCATCTTTCCTCCGCCGCTCTTGATATTTAGCAGACGAATTTCCAGCCTGAATTTTCACATTAATCCTTTTTCAAAATCCACCATCGTCCCCAATTTTTTCCATTACAATTGTAACTTGTTTAGTTCTCGTTGTATTTAATCTCGTTACCGTCCATACAATTGTGGAAGCGGGTATGGCCATCGATGAAGGTAAAGATATGTCCAACAAGTTAATCGACGGTGAAAACAAGTCATCTTGGATTTTCACGTATGGGCATTGAGAAAAGTGAAGGCAGATCCACCCACGTTGATGATCATTTGGTAAAGCTTTTTTAAATTATACTGTATAATTTAGCATGTACACATGGACACACACACATGGATACTTAATCTATTTATGTGTTTCTTGGTTCATATCGTTGTATTTAACCCCATTAATGTCCAGACTAATGTGGAAGCGGTATGGCCATCGATGAAAGGGAAGCAAGGTCAAAACACGGTAAGTTGTTATGTCCTTCACGTCCTTTTTGAACGATCCCGCATGGATGTCCACATGAACACACACTTATGGATATGTATTTTTAACTTACTCACTTTTTGGTTCACAATCAACACCGCGAGGAACTCACCCCCTTTATCCCCTCCCCTTGCTGACCATGTCACTAACGAAACTCCGGTAAATATAAAAATCAAGAGATATTGTGATGTACCAAGGAGCCATAGCAGAAACTGAAGCCATAGCAGAGTTTGAGAACATAGTCGACCTCTCTCTCCTCTTATATTTTTTATCCACAAAAATCCATTTTCTAACCCTACCAAATAAACCAAATACATCAATATCCACACGATTTAAGTCGCTTTAGTTAGTAATCAACGGCTGAGATTGATTAATGTATAACCAGCTTTTCTTTTTTTTCTCGCTCAGCTTTTAATGGGGGCAAAATTGTACAATTTATCTACAGTAAAAAAGTATGTCAAAAACGGTCCTTAAACATAGAAGGGTGTTAAGCTAAAAACTAAAAAACAGAAAGGGTGCTACCATACAACATTCCCTAGTATAATTCTCTTTGTCTTGTCTTTATTTGTGTGTTACCAAGAGATTCGGCTTGACTGCTACAATCTTTATCTTTGTATGTAACTCTGTAAGTTTATTTCTGAAGACAATACTTCTAGCTTGCAAGTTCTGTTTAGCTCATACTACACCTTTTGCAGTAGGTTTCTTACAAAAAAACTTTCTTTCACTTTCATATTCCTTTCTTATTACATGCAGAAACTCCCGAGAATCAGTCATATGTGTTGAGGTTTCAGTAACAATAATACGAAAGATTTTGTGGGAGTAATTGAATGAATTATTTTATTACATATGTGCGAATCCGAGGTCGGCGGTTAACCTGTCGTACTGATCGGAAAAAGGTGAACATAGGAGAAATAATAAGCTAATAAATGTAGACAATGCTAATGCACTCTGGGTAATGCCTAAAAGTTTGGGTTCTTTTCTCAACAGTGTTCCTTGCTATTTATAGGCTTGGCTCGAAAACCTAGAGTTTCTTTTGTCGCTCGTGTTAAGTCTCGGTTTTGCCCTGGGAAGTCGGCCAATGAGACTTAGCGGGCCGAACTCAATGTTGGTGGGCTGAGTAGGGAGCGTGATAGGCTCCAACAAGGTACGAAACGAGTCTTTTCCTCACCATTCTTATTCCTCGTCCTGATCATCCGAAGAAAGCACTTAATGTTTTTTTGCAGCCATTGATTTATGAGTTACAAATGTTATGGAACATGGTGTGGAAGCGTTCGAGGTTTCAGTGAACCAAAATTTCAACATGCAGGTGGTGCATATGTGGACTATAAGTGATTTTCCAGCCTATGGTATGTTATCTGGACGGACCACGCATGGACGGTTTTCTTGTCCGTACTGTCAAGATAACACTGATGCGTTTCACTTGAAACACAGACATAAGCGTGTTGGTTTGATTGTTACAGACGATGGCTCTCTGAAGATCATCCTTATCGTAGGAGCACCACATTATTTAGAAAGATCGGCAAGTATTTGATAGTTCACCTCCTGAGTATTCTGGCGAGGATATTTTGACTCAGTTAAGAGATTTTGGTGCCGAGCAGACATCGGTTTACGGTGGTAATAGGCATGATATTGTTGATGGATATGGCGATCATCACAACTGACACAAGTTTAGTATCTTCTATTTATTGCCATATTGGAATGTTTAGCACAATCTTGATGTCATGCACACATAGAAGAACTTTTTCGATAATCTCATGAACACCGTACTAAATGTTCAAGGAAAGACAAAAGACAATTTGAAGTCGGTATTGGACTTGTCTCATATATGTTCTTGAAGAAAGCTTCATGTCTTGCCAAATGGGAAAGCACCAACCACTCGATTCCGTTTAGATGCATTTTCCAAGGAAGCATTTTTAGAGTGGATTATGATGCATGTCAAATTTTCGGATGGGTATGCTTATTACATGGGAGAGGGGAAGTTTCAAGGAATGAAAAGCCACAATTGTCATGTCATTATGCAACACCTCTTTTCATAATAAATAAGAATGAGTAAGGGTAAAATTAGAATTTTTTCTTTGTTATGAGAACACGGATATGTAATTAGCAATATATATATATATATATATATATATATATATATATTATTTTATTTTTTTTAA
>NW_006238922.1:2367752-2486979 GCF_000375325.1 Capsella rubella | reverse complement strand
ATTTTTTTTTTTTTTTTTAAAGTTACACACTTTTATTTGTTTGGATATTATTTTTTCAACCAAAAAAAATTAGGTATTTAAATGTTCAAATAAAAAGTAGATGGTGTATTTTTTTGGGAATTTTCCCAAAATTTGTGGCCATGAGAAGTTTTTGGTATGAACGTGGAGTAGTTGTCGATTCTTATGTGTTTCGTGGCCGTGACAAGGTTTTAGTGTTCGTATGGAATTTTTTTTTTGTCGATTATTGTTTGTTTCGTGGGCAAGCGAGGTTTAGTAGTTTGAGCGTGGATTATTTTTTTTTTGTCGTGAGTATGTGTAGATGTGTTTGTGTTGACACATCTTTGTGGGGTAAATTGAGTCTTATACGACTTCTATAATTCAACGTTGGATCCCTTGCATCTCGAAGTATTGGAGCTGTGGAATAAGATTTACAAAAGCTAATTAGATAAACATATACCATTTTCTTGTTACCAACAAATATATCACTCAGCCACCAAATATCATTCTTTCTAATCTTTAGATAATGTCACAATTAAACAATAAGAAAAAATTATGTTAAGAGACAGAATCTTACTGAACTGTTTCCTTGCTTCAAGGTAACACTACAAGTGGATTTTGAAATCTACTAAACATCTTTCGACATAAGCCCCGCCAAAGCTTTTGATGATTTTGAAGAAAAACATTGTTAGAACAAACTAGAGAAAGGGAACGGAGAGGAGAGAATCAATCAGACAAATAGGGTACACTAAACAAATCATGGTCTTATCTTTTCAAGCATAAGGACTGATGTTGGGCCTTAGGTATCTTCTGATATTCTTTTCAATCTGAGAAAAAATGCACACAACCATTCAGATATTGAGTTCTAGGCTTCTAGCCATGAGTAGAAAAAGCTAACCTACCGTTCCTTGTCCAATGACTCTGAAGATCACCAAAATGCATCCGTCGGCAGTTTTGCAGTTTTTCACACATCTACTGATCTGAACCTGAAAAGATTCATTGAAGTCATTACAAACAAACCTAATCACTGTTAAATCTGAAGAGGTAGTACAAAATTTATGATAATTCACCAGTCACCATCGTTGAGGTTGCTTGCAGGTTTCAGTAAATGTAAACTATCCAAAAATTCACTTAATCCAACAAGCTATTTTGTCAACCAAGATTCCTACTGTTTCTTGTCCACCTCTGAAATGTATCCTTCGGCTGTGTTTTGTACATTTGCTGCTTCGAATCTGGAAAGATTCATTGAAGCATACCAAAATGAAGTCATTACAAACAAACATTAAAACTGATGAGGCGGTATAAAATTTTAGATAAGTTACCATCATTGCGTGTTGCTTGCAAGTTTAAGTAAATGTATGGCATCCACAAAGTCACTAAATCCAGCAAGATGTTGTGTCAACCAATGAAAACGCTCTTTACGTCCTTTTGCTTCCATTTTCCCATATTAGGAATCTGCAGCGATTAATAAAAAAAGAGGACATGCCTAAGAAAGATTATGACAAACCATTTTTTCAAGATACACATAACCAAAACCAAGGCACGACTCAATAGCAACGAAAGTGCAATCTCTCATGTACTTATTTTTGTCACCAAGACACTACAGAACATCATATAGAATTTGCCAATAGATCACTCAAGTATTTCGTAAAACGGACCCATAGTTATATTTTCCAGGAGAAAAATATTATTTTAAATGCTTGATATGTATTACCAACCTTGCTTGTCTTCTCGACAGCAGGTTTCATGGCTACTACAAAACCTTCATCTCCAATGGTAATCAATGCTAGCATCATAAGACTTGTTTCCTCCCTAAAGTCGTCACCATAGACCATAAATAATTCTCCTATCGAACGTAAAAAAAATTAGTACAGATAAATGATCAACATTCATGACTAATTTTGGAATGAACAACTAAAGAACTACGAAAACAGCTCTTGACTTCATACCAGTTCAGTTGGTTGAAAACGTTTATTTTCTTCCAGAACTTTATTTAGAGGATCAGTTGACTCCAAATTCATCTACAAAATTTAAAATGACTAAGTTTCAACTCTAAAGCTTATAACAAATTTCCTCAAAAGAAGCGTTCAATTTAGATAAAAAGGAAGATTACCAATTTGTACAACACCTTGAAATCATGACTCTTAAAGACTTTTATAGATATATTTTCTAGGTGCTTTGTACATACCTCTAGGCTCTAGCAGAGGTTGGCATTTAAAAGTCGTCTTAATAACTCTCTTTGGAGCTGTAGTTCCCTGATGAACGGAATATAAGCACATCAAGTTAAAAACAAGAATTCCAAAAGACTACTTACGCAAATGTAACTCAAAAGTTTTTCTCAAATTTGGTGTCCAATGGACTGTTACTTAGTACTGCAGGTTTGACATCATTAAGAAACTCTTTGATATCTGAAAGCAAAAATAATAGAGTTTAAGTTAGTTATCCAGATATGTTCGTCTAACAAAAACAGGTTAGAAAATAGCAAAAGCATCTTATAGGAATTTGTAGCCACCTAGACCAACAAACGTGTTGTAAAGTATCCCAAAGTTTGATTGTAGCATTTCTGATGGCAGATGTACTATATTTCATTCCAACATCCTCACCAAAATCTATCAAAATTTTTGATCAAATGGGTAAAAAATGAGCTAAGAACTAATTCAGCGAGAATAGAACTGACCTCTAAATACAACATTTAGAAACTGAATTTCACCTTTTCTTCATATGATACTAACCTATAATACAAAGTACAATACATTTCTCAGGAAAATTTTCGAAGTCTTAATATGTGAGTGATGATTTTAATGACTTGTTGTGAACATACATTTCCAAGTAATATACTCATGTACTTCTTTAAATTTATTTTGCGGGAATAATTCTAATAATACATATAAGAAGATTGTAGATAGAACAACACAAGCATACCTGCATATTAGCACAGGGTTAAGATTTCTATTGACTTGAATAGTTTTTGACTTCTTGGAAACCTTCTATCTATTCTTTCAAAGCCAAGGTTGCAGCACGACAGTATATTGCGAACGAATCACCAAACTGGTCAATACTAAGAATAAAAAAGGACATAATTATAATCTTTAGGCAACACGTTACAGTTATATATAGAAGAAAATAAGTGAAGAGACAGAATCTTACCGATTTGTTTCCTTACTTCAAGCCTTCAAGCTAACACTAGAAATCGATTTTAAAACATTTGAAACACATTATGACACTAGCCCTGCTAAAGCTTTTAATATTGTTAACATGAACTAGAAAAAGGAAACAGAGAAGATATAATCAGACAACCAATTACATTGAACAAATAATGTTCATACCTTTACGCATACCTGCATACTATTCTCATTCCAACGTGAACACAAGTATACCTGATTTATTTTCATCTCCACTACGAGCTAAAATTGAAAAGAATAAAATATTAATACCACAAAAGTCTGAAAGAAAAAAAACAAAGCTAATCACGATAACCATTTACAGAGGCTTGCAAAAATTAAGAACTCAGAATGTGAAACAATTATGATAAGCTTAAACAACGCAAAACATATATAGATGGTGCATAATCAATTCGAAAGAGGATTTTTAGTACCAGGCCATAGTGAGTTGTATGTCAAGACACGCTTTCCTTCATCCCTTTAGCCCATTTACAAAAGTATGAACTAGTCTGATACTAAAGAAGCCACTTGAAACAGAGATGTATGTATGAATGTATGAATGTATGAATGTATGAATGCATGTATGTATGAATGTATGAATGTATGTATGAATGTATGAATGTATGTATGAATGTATGAATGTATGAATGTATGAATGTATGAATGTATGAATGTATGAATGTATGAATGTATGTATATGATGTATGTATGTATGAATGTATGTATGTATGTATGAATGTATGTATGAATAAATGTATGTATGTATGAATGTATGTATGTATGTATGAATGCTTGAATGTGTTTATGTATATGATGTATGAATGTAATGAATGCATGAATCGTATGTCTCTTATCTTCAGTCAACAAAGGCTTTGACACAATCTGAATCAAACCGGAGACACAGTGATTCCAAACAAATCAAAACCACAAACAGAGAGGAGCACTAAACAATTTTTAGCTTCAATTACCAGTCACCACCACGTTTCACGAACATCAAGCTATTTCCGATCATATCTTTGATAGTATCCCATGAATTATTGACCTCGAATCAGAATCCCCTTGATCTTCCTGTCAAAACCAAATCAAACAAATCACAAAATCAAAAATCGATGAAATAACAAAAACAAACACGAATCGACCTCTAGGGATTATAAAAGCAGGAAGATTAACATACGATTTGGGATAAATTAAGCAACAGTAGCAATAATCGAATCGAGTAACATAGATACACGATTCATAAACAGATGAGAAAGATCAGAATTTGCCGCAACGGAACCCTAGGTTTTGGGTGTTTGATATCCTAAGGCCGCCGGTACTCAATTTCTAAAAGACATTGATGCAAAAGGAGAAATTAGGGTTTCAAAACAAAAAAGAGAGAGAGATGTCGAAGAAAAGGATTTTGTTTACCTAACGAAGATTTATATATAAGATGATTCTCTAATCCGATAAGACCAGATTACGATGTTGAAATTGAAAAAAAATTCAGGAGAAATTCGACAAAATTTAGAAGAAGGATTTGCTGAGATACCCAGCGAAGAGATTTTGAGACGTTTGTGTTGGAGTCGATGAAGAAAGAAGAGAGCTTTCTAATGTGTGTGTTGCGAGATAGATGATATAACCGTTAAAACGGAGAGTTACTAAAATACCCTTAACGTTTAAAGAAAAAATGACGTAACGGAAACTTTTTTTGAAAAAAAAAACACAACTTCCATTTTACTTGCTTTGGACTAATTACCTTTAAAATTACTAAAATACCGTTTTCAAACTGTAAAATTCTCAAACTACTAGTTAGTAACGGCAGCATTATTGGGATATTTTAACCCTTTAAAATACCCCCAATAATGTTAGTCTAAAGGTAACACCAGTTCAAAATGGTTCTTCCGGTTTTAATTTTAAATTTGGATTTGTAAAGCAAATATTTAAGAGGTGTTATTGGATTCTTTATTTATAAAGAATCTTGATGACTTCAATAAAATCATAGAAAGTGAATAAGTGGAAGATTTTAAGGAATTGCTAGAGAGTTTTCTATAATCTTGTTGATTAGTTTTCTTTTTTTAATTTTGTAAAAGTCTCCCAAACAGTTTCTCTTTTTTTTTCTTCTCTAATAGTGTAATTATATTGATGTAAAAGAGTCAATACATAGTTGGTTCTAAAGCCAAACAGGCTGAACAATAGAATTTGAATAAAAATTACAATCAAAACAACCATAGTTAGCTAAATTGTGAGCAGCACCATTAGAAGCTCTCTTAACGAAATAAAAAGTAATAGAAGAGAATTTTGCAGCCCAGAAGTAAATGTCTCGGAGTAAACTAAGGATAATATGATTAGTTGATTGGACATTAATATTATTAATAAGTGTTTTACAATCACCTTCAAAACATATATCATAAAAACAATTTAATGATATATTCCATGAATTTATTTTTGTGAAGAAAAGTATATAAAATCATAAACCAATAACATAATAATTGAATTCATTGACAATCCTAGATTTTTTGTTTTCATTGAATAACACAAAACTTTCATTGACTTTATAAAATTTGGAATCCAATAACTCGAGATTTATTAAAAATTTAAATGACTTTTTACAAATCATTTGAGATGAGTTTACGAGGCTGTTGCAACTACTTTCTCAAGGCTTGGAATCCCTTCCATTCATTGATGGGGCACGATGGCAACATAAACTATGGACTGGGACACAAGACAACATATCAGCCAACATGAATTTGTTTGGTCGTATGTATAATATGAGACATGCACCGACTAATCGAGTTCATATGTTGTGTCTCTGTCTCTTTACGAGATATGGTGATCAAACTAGGAACATAGGCAGATGACTTAAACTCACATGCCACTTCATCTATCTTAATCTTTTTGCATATATCTCCCCTCACAATATAGACCCAAGCTTGTTTAGGTTTCTTGCTACGACAACACATAACAAAGCTCTTTCCATAGATGTTATTATCGACGAAGTAACTTGTAGAGTGGTGCCTAACTATCATGGGGAAGTCAGGTCTTAAGATATTCAAGAACTTAATCCAGACCACATTGCCTCCATCATCCCCATTGCCAATTTTCTTCTCTGTCACCCAAATCTCAGTCTCTCCTGTTTTTCTGGATTGTTGTAACACTGAAAACCGGTCTCCCTTGTAAATCGATAGCGCACGAGTATGGGAACCTTGTTTTTTCCCCACACATGGTAGTATACAAAAGATCTTAACTATCTCTTTCGAAAAATCGAGCATTTCGATAAAATACTCGCCATTGTGGGGATATTTAGAACCTGTCCAGTACAAATTTCCATTCAAAGAGACCATACACAAGTCTCTTGATCCTACAGTTTTATCAGAAGTAGTACAATGAGTAACCTCCCACTTATTGGTTGCAAATTCTAAGACTGCAACTCTATCGATCCTATCAGTAGAGCAACATCCAATAATCTTGTAAATCTTTTTGGTACCACTACCATCGTATTGGTAACCCATACTTCTGCCACATACAACATCCTTGGCAATCTTCTCAGGCTTTTCTATTAACAACGGATTCCAAACCAGGCTTCCTTCCAAACTAGAGTCAATGAAGAGGTGACCATCGCAGATCCCACATACAAAATAACGGTGACGACGGGGTGAATCAAAGCATAAATCAGTCACTTTTATAGTTGGATCGTCGTTGAGATCGACGTTTATCGAGTAGATGTGAGAATGTGTCTGTATCATGAATTCAGAGCGACCGCAAGCAAAGTTTTTGTTGACGAAAATCTTACTTTTCAAAAGAGCGTCCCAATCTTTGCAGACGAATTTGAAGCGACGGAGAGATCGAGGTGAAACTCGAGCGAGTATCTCTTCTTCGATATCTAATGGAAGCTTTCTTCTCGGCACCGTTAGGGTTTTCTTTTTCTTGGTACGAACCATTTTAGGGTTTTCTTTGTAAAACAGGCAGGGGAAGAACAATATGATTTACATATATATAGCATCGTTTTGGTTTAAATAATTCAACGGTTTAGATTAAAAAACAATCCATCCTATGGTTAACTCCTCCTTGACATAGATAAATATGCTTTAAATTATCACTAAACTCCATGGCTCAACCAATTGGCATGTCATGACGCAAATTAACATCACTAACATAGTAAGCACACAAATTAAGATCACTAACCTTCCAAATTTTGAAGAAAAACACATGGTGTAGGAACTATGAAAGAAATTTACTACAAAAACTGTAACAAGATAAATCCTAATTATCCGGTTTACTTATGTCTCAAATAATGTAATGTCGGTAGTCGGTACAATCTTTATTTGGTACATTTAGTCGGTTTACGACTTAGTATTTGTAAGACACTTAGCCATTTTTGGGAAAGCTAATGAAAAACTTATCTTCCTCATCTTATCTTCTTTCGCTATCTCTCTGTGCGCCGTCACTATACCATCTTTCTCTAACCATCTTTGGCGTGAGGTTTACTCAAATCCTAAGTTCACGGTGGATCTTTGGTTTGAGATTACGAATCCAATTTTTACTGTTTCCCGTCGAGAGGAATGCCAAAGGAAAACTCGCCGAAGGAAATTCAAAGAAAAGTTTCCCACAAAATTCCTATCGTTGTTCTCTTCTTCTCTCTATGTAAAGCTATACATGTAACAGGAATCACTCACAAACACACAGACGTTGAACAAACCTATAGGAAAAGTTAAATATATAATCCTTTCAAACCGATGATAATGACTCCAAAAGAAAAACAAATTTAAAATCTTTCATATCAAAACAACCTACATGCGTTTCAGTTTGATCTGTCGAATAATGAATTTAAACTAGTTAAAAGTATATAAATAAATCAAGAACGCAACACAATGTAAATCAAACTTGTAAAACATCTTCTTGTTGACTATCTTCAGAAAGTCTCTTAAGAGGTATGGTGATCAAACTGGGAACATAGGCAGATGAATCAAACTCACATCCCACTTCATCTATCTTGATCTTTTTGCATAGATCTCTCTTCACAATATAGACCCAAGCTTGTTTAGGTTTCTTGGTACGACAACACATAACAAAGCTCTTTCCATAGATGTTTTTATGTACAAAGTAACTTGTAGAGTGTTGCGACCTAGGTATCATGGGGAAGTCATGTCTTAAAATATTCATGAATTTAATCCACACCACATTGCCTCCATCATCCCCATTGCCAATTTTCTTCTCTGTCACCCAAATCTTAGTCTCTCCTGTGCTTCTGGATTGTTGTAACACTGAAAACCGATCTCCCTTATAAATCGATAGCGCACGAGTATGGGAACCTACTTTTTTCCCCACACATGGTAGTATACAAAAGATCTTAACTATCTCTTTCGAAAAATCGAGCATTTCGATAAAATACTCGCCATTGTGGGGATATTTAGAACCTGTCCAGTACAGATTTCCATTCAAGGAGACCCTACCCAAGTCTCCGTCCCTATACAAGCCTCTTGCTAACTCTTCGCCAGAACTGGTACGATGAGTATCCTCCCACTCATTGGTTGCAAAATCTAAGACTGAAACAGCTCTCTCATTCCATTGAGAACGGCAATGTCCAATAATCTTGTAATTCTTTTTGGTACCAGCGTATTTGTAACCCATATCTTTGTCACATATAACAACAGCCTTGGCAATCCTTTCAGGCTTTCCCAACAACGGATTCCAAAGCAGGTTTCCTTCCTCATGTAAGTAGATGAAGAAGTGACCATCGCATATCCCACAGACATTATTACGGCGACAATGGGGTAAATCAAAGCATAAATCAGTCACTTTTATGGTTGGATCGTCGTTGAGATCGATGCTTATCGAGTAAGTATGGGAATTCTGGGACACTGTCTTTATCATGAATTCAGAGAGAGCCCAAGCAAAGTTTTTGTTAACGAACTTCTCGCTGTTCAAAAGAGCGTTCCAATCATTGCAGACGAATTTGAAGCGACGGAGAGATCGAGGTGGAACGCGAACAAGTATCTCTTCTTCGATATCTAAGGGAAGCTTTCTTCTCGGCAACGTTAGGGTTTTCTTTTTCTTGGTACGAACCATTTTAGGGTTTTCTTTGTAAAAGGATTTAGCTGGGAAAGAAAATTATGATTTACTTATATATCATCTAATATATAATATCAACGGTTTAGATCAAAAAACAGAATCCATCCTACGGTTAAAATTACACGATGAAGTGAGTGCTTGAATCCATCGAACGTGCGTAAGAGGCTTGAGATGTGTGACTAAGCATCTATACTATTAATTGGGAAGTACAACTTAAAGCCAAACACCCCAATTTTTTAAAAAAATTTCATGAAACATATTCAAGTTGCCAAACAAAACTAATGACAGCAAAAAAAAAAAAAAAAAAAAAACTATCTATATTTATGGAAATCATAATAATCTTTTACCACAAAAAGTGGACAATTAAATTCCAAATTAAATATATGTAAACATATCTATTTTGAATATACATAAACATATTTAAAATTAATTTAATATTTTAATATTCTTTCGAAATTAATTATTTATATAGAATGAAATCTAATAAAACAAAATCATCATATATCTAAAAAACAAAAATAACATTTTTTAGAAAAATAAAAAGATAAAAAAATATGTTAGCATATGAAATAATCAACTAATCAAATTCTACATAGTATATATACATAACTGATCATATCATCAAATTTTAAAAATTATATAATTTTAAAATATAAATAAAATTTAAATAAATTAATAATTAAATATTTGTTTGCTAAAATCATGCGAATAAACATTTTATATCACATAAATTTCTTATTTTCACATTAAAAAATATTCATATTCAAAAAGCAATCTAGCAATTGTAGCACAAAAGATATCTACAAAATTTATCATTAATTCAATTAGTTAATGATTTTTTATTTGGTCAAACAGTTAGTTACTGATTATTCTAAACTTCTTTTTTTTTATTAATTTCACACAATTTTAACAAAATAAATCTTCATCCATGGCAATTTTCATATAATTACTATTATCAAATATTAAATAATTGTTTTATCAAATCATAAACTACATTTTGAGATTATAAACATATAGAATTTCTATTAAGATTAAAACTAAATAACAAGTGGATATATCACATTTAAATGATTTTAACGACTTATTACCAATTTTTAAATAATAAATGGATTATATTTTTATGATTTAATCTAATTGAAACCAAATAAAATGTCAAATTGGTATGATATAGATGATATAATAAATAAATATCTACAAACATTATCTCACATATACGTACAATTTTAAACTATCCTTGATAAATATGATATATAAGTTTTGGATAACCGGTTGAAATATAAAAAAATTGGTAGTTATATTTAATTCTCAAAATCTCAAAATATTGAACAAAATTCAACTTTGGGACGTATAAATCTCTACTTTTGGACGATTATATGAAATTTTACATATACTAAAATTATATTTAGTTACATGTAAATGGTGTTATTTATTAAATAAAAAACTTATAGGAATGGATATGAGACGGGAACATATAATTTGAAAACAAACATTATCTGAATTATTTCTCATAAAAAACAAAACATGATTAGATATAATTGTTATGAGACACGGTCACAAAGTTAAATTCACTTTTAACTTTCAAATACAAAACTACGAGTACGATATGGGGACATGTAATTTAAATTGCTAAATTTAATTTGCACTTTCCTATTTATTTCAAATATTTAGACATGAAATGACGGGTACAAGAAGATAACGTATACTTCGGATAACAAAACTACAATAAATCCATGTATTAAAAAAATAGAAATACCTAAATCTTTAGAAAACAAAAAGGCTAAAACATGAATCTTTGAATTGAAGAAAGTAATGAGAAATAAAGATGAAACTGAAAGATCAATAAAATTAAAAATCGAACAAGAATTGTGTATGTTAGAATTACAGACAGTGCATTGTGAATGAAAATGGTGGGAGCATGTGACTTAGATTGATAATTAGATTTTTTTTATTTTGATAAAAATAAATATTTAAACGAGGAATACGGGTATCCCGTCTAAATCTTTTACCAAGTTTCTTATAATAAACATTGCCAAATGATTATGTTTTAAAAAGAAACGATTATGGGACAGAGATTTTATGACATATAAAAGACGGGACAGGACGGGGTGGGACGGGTCGGGACGAGACGGAATGAGACATGACGGGTTTTCCATTATAAACTACACATAAAACAATTCAAACTAAAACCAAACCCAAATCCGATTTAACATGTCTAAGCATTAGTTAGAAATGTTTTGATTAGTTTAAAAAATAAACACGTAATATCACTTATCATTTTCATTTAAATAATTTGAAAATTGTATTATGTAATACAATATCTATATTTTACAATTGTATGTCTATATATAGTTTATCAAATAAATTCATATAGCAAAATTTTACCAAAATATCATATACTTAAAAAATCGTAATTTTGTAAAAATAACCCCGCACGTACGTGCGGGTCCATCACTAGTATCTTCTTAAGTTTTAAGTATAAGTAATGTAAATATGTAAGAATGAGAGACATCATACAATTTTATAACAAAGAACGTTCTTTCTTTTACAAAGAGGTTTTAATTAATTTCTACTTTAAAAAGCCTTCACCAGCTTTTCTAGTTTCTTGATGTCGAAACTAACTATATCTTCTTTTCTATCTTTTTTTTTGCTTTCTTTAGAACAATATGATGTGTATATTCACATCCATATATTTAAAACCTATAATGAGAATTGAGATTCATATGTATGTATGTATGTATGCTTTTTTCTTCTCGGGATTTTCTCTTATTTTTGTAGTAAGATGATGACCAAGTCTTGTTCTTTTTATCAGGATGTTCTTTCGAAACCACCTGATCCTATCTGCATATGCAACCACTCTGGTGATGCTCCTCTACTGTACTCCCTCGTCGATTGCGACCCGAATTGCAGCTCCGGATTCTCAAACGCCTGCTGACCAAACTGAGTTTCACCCAAAAAAAAAACAGAGATTAGCCAACTATATCAAGAAACAGAACAGTCTTTTGAGTTATGTCCTAAGTTGTTTTAGGCAGCAGGAGCAAAAACAGAGAATGCAATGCTTAAATGAACGAACCACATAAACATCGAGACTCATACCCGGGAAAATCTCGACAGAAACATTTTGCAAAAGTGGAGAAGATTTTAGTTAATAGGTCAGGAGAATAATCATCACCTCTTTGGGTGGAAAAACCTCGATGCCAGGGTTCATTCTTGAGTTGACTGCTTCGAGCTTCATCGATAAGAACTGAAAATCGCAAACCATCTCATGAGAACACACATATAGTGTCAAGTAACAAAATAATACACAAGAGAAAGAAAGAGGTTTCACACCTCAACTTGACGCTGCAGCGATTGTATATAGTTGATTATCTCATCAAGAACAAGTGCTTTTCCAATAACCTACCAAAACATTAACAAGTCCCAATCATGTTACCACTCTGCAAAGATATGTAAATATAAAAAGTTCACAATACCTTGTTACATCCTGGTACAAGATCCTGCAAGATCTTCATCCGCTCGCTAATTTTCTCTCTTCTCGCCTATCGAAAACACCAAACCGAAATTGTCTTTTACTCTTTTACTCATTCAACCAAATATAAGAAAGCTCTTGTATCATCATCATGTAAAAATCATTACTCTTTCAGCTAAACTGTGACTATCTGTAGCTTGACCTCTTCTAGCTCGAACATGAATATAATCTTTCATTGGTTCAATCTGTTGCTTCTTTTGTTCCGTCTCTGTTCCAGGAGATCCAGCTTCACCTTTCCCATCACTCACTTCATCTATCTTCTGTCGTTTGTTCTCACCTTCATTCTAAACCAAACAAATATATACCAATCACAAACCGGGAAAAACCGAATCAAACCGGGAAAAAAGAAACAGAGGAAAAAAAATCCGTACCGCGCCATTGGCGGAGACGATCTTCGCCGACTTAGACTCGTCTTCCCTCCGCTTCCACGCGCCGGAGATACCTTCGATCACAGCCTGAGAAAGCGCGTGACTCATACGCGCCGGATCGCCGTTAGTGGCAGCAGAGGTTAGATCCGAATCACCGAACTGATTCGTCCCAGAGACGGCGAAGCTTCTCCTCGAAGAATCACCGGCGGTTGAAACACCGTTCAACGGAAACTGCCAGATCTCCGCTAGATTAAACGGAGCTCCTTCGTTCATCATCCCACTCGGATCCATAAATCAACTAAATCAAACAACACATAAAACAAGTCACAACAAACAGCTCCCACCGAGTTGACTCAGTCGCCGCCGATTCAAACCAGAGAGAGAGATGATGATTGATGTATACAAAAGCTCTCCTTGGTCCTTGGACTGTGGAGTCTGTGTGATTGCGTTACTGTGTTGTTCTTGTTAATAAATTAATAAAATTTCTTTCCAACATTTTTAAAAATTAAAATTAAAATAATGTATTTTGCAGTTTTTTTAAAATTAATGTTTTATTTTACTCTTTTTCTGCCTCGGGAGCTGCGGTGTTTATTAACTTCACTTCATAGCGAGGTTTCCTTACTCTGACCATCGTTGACTTTTTTATCTTCTACGACGCGGGTGTACCTACGCTGCTTTTTGTGTTCACAGTTGGATCGTGATAGATCTGAATAGACGGTGGTTAAGTGAAACACGTAATAATATGGGAGAAGAAACATAATTTATGAAAATGGAAAAGGACTTGGGGGAAGTGGGGACCCATGTAGGTTTCTGTTTTTTTGGGTTTTTAATTTATTAATGATTTTGTTTACTAATTTGTTTTATTATTGATTAGTGATGGGCAATGATAAGGTTGTGGATTTTAATGATTTGTAAGTAGAGATGATGGATAATCATATGTTGGATTTTTCAGTCCACTAAACCCTTTATTTATCACAAAGATTTTATACCATAAGTATAAGTGTTGCTTTAGGCCATAACTCCATAACTAAACCCATACATGATTATTACTTAATTTGTTTGTAAAAATAGTGGAAAATAGAATGAATATTACTAACTATTGGCTTCGGTTTTGCATTTAAAATTTTAAAAAATTATGCACCTTTTAATTTTTACTTATTTCTATACTAAAATATTAACTTTTATTTACTTAAACATGATTCAACCAATCACAAATCAATCTACATAGATAAACCATCAAATTTTTTTACTAAAACTTGATAATCTAATTTAAAACACGATAATACTCCTAAAACACCTAAAATTATTTATTTTAGTATCATTGAACTAAACCTTAAATGGCTTAAAACAAAGTTATAGTTTTTGGTTTATATGACAATCTTTTCATATTATATGATTCATTCCAATTAGATGATCAACTGGCTAAAGAAACCCACCATCTAAATATCTAAGCATTGGAATCAAAGTTTAGTTACATAACTTTTATAATAAAATTCTACATGTACATATTAATCATCGTTTTCGTTTCTTAAAAGAAAAACAATTTTTTAATAATAATAATGAATACTCTACTTTAATTCGTTGATATTTTGTACTATTATAAATGTTGCTTGGTCGAAAATACAACATATAAAATTATTTAGTATTAGTGTTCAGCTTTATTATGGTTGAGAAGAATGAAAAAAAGAAAACAAAAAAAAGGAATAGTAGATAGTGCCAAACTCTTGCTTGTGAGCATTTCTTATGAAAAATATTCGTTAGGCTTCACTTTCACCTATAAAGCTAAATGTTTCTCCTTCCTTCTTCTCTCTTCTTCTCTCTTCCGTAACTCAGTACCGCCCATCTCTCTCGACCTATCATCCTTCGACACATGTTTGCTGATGATTCCCGACAACTACGTTAGTATGTGAGCATCACGCAATCATCGCCGTACCATGTTCCGCCTAACTCATCATACTCTCTTTTCACACGGATTAGTTTAAAGTGTGATCGGAACAACAATTTGTTGAATTATTGTGAGCATAATTAGTTTCTATTTTAGTAAACATAATTTGTATTCTATATTTAAGTACATCTATATTTGAACTAAACCAACTTCAAAACATAGATAGACAACATACTGTATATAACTTCAAATAATTTGTGTGTATTTATTTATGGTTAAATATTGAAAGGCCTTTAACCAAAAAAAAAAAATGTTTAGCATCAAACTGATGATCAAGAAATGATATGAAAAAAAAAAATTTAGTTTATGTGGAGAATTTGTAAAAAAGAAATGTTAATTAACGTCTATGATTTTACCGGTGATGGAGATTTGAATTCATAAAAAAAATATTTAGTTTATGTGGAGAATTTGTAAATCGTTAAAATGGTTTAGTTTTCAATTTAAATATTGGTATTTTTACGACGATACTAAAAAATTTCAAGAAAATATACTAATTGGATGACTAATATGAAATGCTAATTAACATCTATGACTTACCGGTGATGGAGATATAATTCATATTTTTTTTTAGTTTATGTGGAGAGTATATAAAATCGTTACAAGATTTAATATTCAATCTTAATCGCAGTATCTTTATGACGATGCAAATAAATTTTGAGAATATTAGTACATTACTAATTGGACTAATTCAAGAAGATGGGGTTGGTGATGTTTGATACCATCTGGCCTATATGCATACTACAAGTGAAGAAGCCAAGTAATATTATAATGACAACTATAACTAGTTTAGCAACTCACACAACATGAGCAGGAACAGATTAACATAAATCATACAATATCTATGGTAGTTTTAAAACTCAAACAAGCAAGCATCGATTTACAAGAAGAAGCTAAGGTGTGTTTCTCTTGTTATTAGTGCTATGCAATTCGAGGCAGTCGGTTGATATTTATGGAAGGTGACTGCAATGTTAATATATGATCTCTTCTCCAAATCGAATGAAGAGATGCAAATATACGAATCATGTTCTTTTCTTGATATGAATGATTTGGATAAGGCTGACCCGGTTTGAAGAGTTTGTCTTCGATTATGTCCTATGCATGATCATAATCAAATAGCATACCATTTGGCACATTTGGCCCAAGTAGTACATTTTCACATACTACAAGGATATTATGCACGTGAAAAATACGTGATTTATGCAAAAGTGAACTAACTGTCCATGTCTCGGACAATACTTCACGTGCTTCATTTCTCTAAAAGGTGGTGTTTTTAATCCATTTATTTTGTGCACGTTGGGAAATTGTTTTCTATGTATTTAACTTTGTGTAATCTGATTTTTTTTTTCAGTTTAACAAAAATAGTTTAGAAACCATCTATTCAGACTACAATATGAACTTACAAATAGAAAATAACAAAAATTAGGATTCTCACCAAGGTAATATTTATTAAATAAATTTACTTTGAAAAAGATGTCATTCAATATAACATAATGCACCATCATTTCAATTATCTAGATTATATTAATTTTCATTTTTTTAATTTCTTCTTAATTTATAAAAAAAATTATATACACCACTAATTGTTTTTTTCTTGCAGCAATATACTGAAAGTTTTTCCCTACTTTACCCCTTGTTCAAGCTTATAAACTGAATTTTAGGCATTACCATTTAGTAATTTTGTATTGACATAAGAGTCATATTTTAATGATTATTGGTTTCTTCTTATACTAAATGTTAAAATTTTCAAAAAGTATTTTTTTTTGTAAAACAAAAGATTAGTGGGAAAATATTTAGAATAAATACATAAGTCTAAATCTAATTAAAATAATACGTAAGTCTAAAAATACTCTAAGGATTCGAATGGTTACAACAGTTGAGATGGACAAATCTGTCAGCAGTTTAGTCTGCTCTATTTTAGGGTGGACAACAAACCGTTGCAAAGCAACTCTATTTGTATGTAAAAGCGGTCCGGAGTTGGTCCGTATCAATTTTTTTTCTATTTTTTTGACCATACTATTACGGACTACATTTAATGAATAGTAAATAAAAAAGTGGTATAATCCAGAGATGGATTTACTTCAACCTTTGCAACCATATAAATCTTCTAAATTATACTAAACACTAGTAACGATAATTATTATCAATAAATAAAAGACGTTGTTATTTAAATTATTAGTGAGAATTTGAGATAAACGTTAGCACAGTAAGATGTTGAAGGACGAGCTAGAAAACGAATATATTATGATTGTTGATACTTAAGAATTAAGATGTTGAAGTCATTGTCCATCAGACGAACAAACAAAGCCCAAAAATAACAAATCATTTTATTTTATTTTATATAACAATATGTATTTGTCACTCCATCATTTATGATGAGAGGACGGTTGGTACCTTATTATAAAACAGGAAAATATGAAAACCCTTTTTAAGCTTAGAAAACGATGGTACACTACCACTGATCAAGATCAATCTCTATCAAAGTATCAATTAATGTTACAACAATATTGTATATACTTACTGTTGAAACAATTTTATTCTTAATTATATGGTTGATGTTTAATTAAATTTGTTATGCTACCGTTCACTTTTTGGTGTTGGGCTCACAATTTCACATTAGGCCCATATAAAGATACTGTTTGTAATATAGTTTGTAAATGATACAAAGTTGATTTTATTCAAAGGCGTTTTCTATTGTATTAAATAGTGAGTATTGGCAATGAGTCAAGGACATTATCTCGCAGACAACTCAAAAAAGAAAAAAAAAATTCTATATTTTTGATAAATCTTTATTAATATTTAATTTATATTTTGATATTTTTTATTTTTGTGCAAGATATAATGTTTATTTTTAGGTTTTCTTACAAAATAAATTTATTTTGATGTAATTTAAAATATATATACATGAAAACCTGCATTTATGACTACTATGTGATCTATTAACGATTTTATATCTAACAGACACACAACCGATATTTGCGACGAACATATATCATCGTCAAACAGTCTGTAAATTACGACTTTTTAATATCAGAAATGCTTTCAAATTACAAACCATTACATAGCAACAACGACTCTCTATGAGGAAGGCGATGACGAATAAGTGAGCGGCGGTGAGGAAGAAGACAAAGTGGTGACTTACCATAACTAATCAAAAACTAGTATTAATTATTATGATTTAACACAAGCTTGAAGTTACTAGTAACTGAATTTTAAATAAAATTTCACATTAATCTCAATGACACAAAGATATGAATTCAGTGACAAAATGAAATTAATCTAGATGTCCACTATGTGTGTTAATGCATATTCAATGCACCTTTAACAATGAAGTCAACATATAACTTTTAACTGTATAAAATTTAAATTTGGATGCTTATTAACCTCATGCTCATTCAGATTTGGATTTATTTTGATCTTATTTATAATAAGATTCCAAATCATTCTACAAACATTTTAGCCAATATGGACGTTGAACATGCACAATTTATATTAATTGTGTAATATATGTATGCTTTAAAAAATTCGAATCACTGCAAAAAAATAAATAAATATATTATTAACTTTTCTATTATAAGATGATTCAAAAAAGTTAAAATAAAATAAAATTTTACAAAGATGATAGGAGAATTATAGTTTTGAATCTTACATGACAAAATCTAAAACACGTATGTTATGAATATTAGAGAGAATGATAAAATAATTATAATTTAAAATTTGAAAAAATCTTCTAAATATCTAGATTATTTTCATTTTCATTTTTTCAACTATTTTCTATTAATTTTAAATGTATTGTATTAAAGATAATGACATTCTTTGTAATTGTTTTGAATATGAAGATTTTTTGGTAAAAGGTTAAATTTTGAATATGAAGATTTATTTCATAAATGTACTACATTCATTCTAAAAATCAATTAGATGATCAAAACTCAGTTACTTCTTAGATTAACTATACTAGAAACACATTTATGTAATTCCACTATACATTGACAAACTACATGCATCCACTTATTACTTTCTATCATATCTTATCATTTCATCTCAAAAACATGATTGATTATACCATTATCACAAAATTCCAATACAATAAACAACAACATTTTCTTTTTCTTTTTCCTATTGAAAACAATAAAACAAAAACAACATTTTCACCACTTTTGTAAAATAGTAGTCCTACACCATGCACCGACCGTGTTAGTTTTCTAACATTATATGATTATTGGTGATAATTATTGCTATGTATATATAATATTGAAAAAATTGAAAAAGATATAAAAAAGGAAATAAAAAGGTGAGATATAGATGGAGTGAGGGTCCATGAAGAAGAAATTGTATAGTTGTCATTAGAAAGTCATAAAAATTAAGTTTGGACTCAACCTCCTCTCTTTTTATTTCAACCAAGTTCACAACTTTTATTTCCACCACTTTCATTTATTTCACAACTAGATTTTACAACATTTGTCAATACAACAAGTTCAAAGTTCTGGATTCAGTAGCTGTATTTCTCTTACTAGTCAAGCTAATAGCATTTAATATCATCATGTTTATACGTTATATATAATGGGATATATTTTTGGGATTTTATGAGATTATTTTCTCTTTTTGTATCCTCATTTGAAAATGCTATTTTCTCATGTCTATTTTCAAAAATACTTTTCATTAAATCTGAAAAATTTAGAATGTTTTTATAAAGTTTATAAAATACTTATGGATTGTAACTACTACTTAAAAACTCGATTTATGTATTTATAAGTTTTTGTAAGGTGTTTAATAAGATTTTATAAGGTAACTATATGGTTTTATGTTATATATAAAGCTTTACAAGGTATATGTAAAGTATGTGTAGTTATTTATAAGATTTTACATACATATAAATGTAATTTTTGTTATAAATATACATACGTATGTGGGTAAATTTCATATCTTTACAAATATTTTTATTAAATTTTAAAGAGAGAATAGATTTTAAAAAATTGTATTTAATAAGAGATATTTTTTTAAAAATCTCCTATAGTTTTATCCTAAAATTCTTGTTGTTTGGAACTTTTTATTATTACATCTGCAATTATATACATTCATGTAATAAGAAATTTTCTTTTTGGCATTTTGTAAAGATTTTTTGATTAACGATTGAGTTTTAATCACAAACACATTTCTTTTGGTGTTTATGATTTGTTTTGGTAAAAAATCATAAGCACATCTAATGATCAAGATATTGTCGATTTGCATAGTTTAATAAAAAGAACAAGAGTACAAGACAACAAGCCGAGTGAAAACAAAAATCATGCGCCACTAGGAATTTGACACGTGTAATTTTAGATGGCCATACTTTGCCTAACAAATGAAATAGACAAATACACAATATATGTAGTGTACGACCAAAAATGATTACATGAAGCTTTTTGTTACCTCAAAGTTTCTTAAAATACAATGTCGTGTTTTGTTAAAATTCGTACTAAAGACTTGAATAACCAGTGGTCAAAATTCTATATATATCTCATTAAAATACAAATATTATATAGTTTTATAAAATACATCAATAACTTAAAATTGTAATTCCTATTCGTGAATTAAAATGAAAATGAAAATATATATTGAGAGAACTAAACTAGTACTGTATCTTTTAACTACTAAACAAATCCAAATTAGATTCTAGTAGCTAATAAAGACTGATCTTTTCAACCACTTGTGATTATAAAAAAAAACTCTTTGCCATCATAATCTATAATATTCTCATTCTCCACCACATGAACACGAAGTGTTACATTATTAAGAATAAACCCCAAATAAGCATATGTAGTACGTAAAATTACTAATTACATAAATACAAAACATTAAATAAAATATATGATTCGAATGGTTGCGAAAATCATTGTGTACCAAACAATTACCAAACAATTATAAATAATTTTTACATAGAAACAAATAAATTTATAAGATTTATTATTGTTTCTTAAAATAAAAAAAAAAAAAAAAAAAAAAAAAAAGACTAAATTACATATGGATTTGTACACCCCAACCATATTTACCATCAAAACTCAAAATGACAAAATCTAATGCGTTGTTGCTTCAATCCAAAATGGAAGATGCCGTTAACTCACCGTATATGCCGATAACTATTGAAATTTTTTAACAACTTGTCTTTTGATAATTTTTTTTCCCATTTTTTCTCATTGACTTCACAAATCCCAAAATATATTTTCAACCAATAAAAAAATTACAGTTTACTTATATCTATTTCTTTCGAAATAAAGAGAAAAATAAAAAAAAAGCTCCCTTCTTCACCAAATTGTTTGTCTAGTTGTCTGTGTCTCATTTACCACATTTCTCTCTAATTAGTGGATTTGAAGATCGTGTCTGGCAGATTCTATCTGATTTCTGATCAGAAGAGGAAGAAAGAGAAGAGAAAAGAAACATTTTTTCCTCTCTCTCTCTACAAGAACTAAAGGAGACAGCTTTATCTCTCTCTCTGTTCAGGTTCTGGGTTTAGAGAGATCTTGTATGTTGATTTTGTGATCAGAGAGAGAGAGAGAGATGGGAGGTTGTGTGTCAACGCCCAAGAGCTGTGTGGGAGGTAAAATAAGGTCAAGCAAGAGGAGAAAGACTCGGACAAGACGAAAGATTCAGAAGAAGAGAGTTGTGTCTTCTTCTCGCTTATCTGATGGATCTTTCGATAATCACGATCGTTCTTTCTCTAATCCCACTTTCAGAGGTCTCTCTCAATTAGAAAAACCTCACCTTTTGTTTCTCTCTGCATTTCTATTGATTTGCTTGATTTTGGTCTTTGTTCTGTGTTTTATGATCGATTTGGTTTCGTTGGTTATTGTCTTTCTGTGTATCTTTGAAGGTTTGTTTAAGCTTTTGGTTGATTGAATTTGAAATGTTAGATCTTTTGGTTGTTTACTGTGTTGATTTGGGTAATTGGGGATTAGGTTGTGGTTAGAGTGTTGGTAGATTTTAGCTTACAGTTGTGATTTATGTTGAAAAGGGGATTTGATTTTATAGGTTTATTACTCAAAAAGTGTGAATCTTTCTCTAAATAGTTAAAATCTTTTATGAGCATTGAATTGTGAGTATCAAACTAAGAAACAGCATTAACATTTTGTTTACATCACACTTGGGGGTTGTGTCACTTTAGTTGAATTCTTCAGTCTCTATTAGAGTTAGAAATATTCACCTGACTTGGTCTCATTTATGAAACAGCAAGCGTTGATGAAGCATGGTTTGATTCCAACCTCGCCTTTGAAACCGACTGTGACGATGATTTTCACAGTGTTCAGGAAGGTATAACAAAAGCTTCTTTAAAACACCCTTTTTGATTCTTCCTAGGATCCTTGTATCACATTCATTTCATCATCGTTTGGGATCTTTTGTTTCAGATATGTTGTCTGTAAATGGAGGTGAGCGTATCTCAGTATCGAGTATGTCGTCTGTTAAAGACTCAAACCTTGGCGGTTCTGCACGGAATTCTCTAAGCGATGGTCCCAAGACTTCCAATTCTCACTCAACCGTAGATGATGTCATCTCACAATCAAAATCAGAGAGTACTTTGACTGACACTAAGCAGCCTGTTTTTATCGACGAGATATCTTCAAATGCTGATGATAGCTCTAGAAAAGATGAAGGATTGTTGGAAAACTGCGGGATTCTGCCAAGCAATTGCTTGCCTTGTCTTCATTCGACTGTTCCTTCTATTGAAAAGAGAAGATCTTTAAGCTCTAGCCCTCCAAGTACGAGGAAAAAAGCTGCGCTTAAACTATCTTTCAAGTGGAGAGAAGGACACCCTACTGGTCCTTTATGTAAGTTTCAGTTGTGGTTCCACTGTGTTTGAACTGAAAATATTTCAATCTAAGAACTCACTTTGTTCTTCACAATGTTTCAGTTTCTACAAAGATGCAGTTGCAGAGACCAATGGCAGGTTCTCAGGTTCCGTTTTGTCCCCTTGAAAAGAAAATGTTCGATTGCTGGTCTATCATTGAGCCTGGTAGTTTCCGGGTTCGTGGCAAAACTTATTTCAGGTAAATATACAGGGAGAGCTTGTTGTTTCGAGTGCCTGATTATATGTTCTGTTACTAACTTTCAACTGATATTTCGCTATCTTTGGCAGAGAAAAGAAGAAAGAGTTTGCACCAAACTATGCTGCATATAATCCATTTGGTGTCGATGTATTTTTATCTCAACGTAAAATAAACCATATAGCGCAATACGTGGAGCTTCCTGTTATTAATACCACCTCGACCAAGCTCCCATCAATACTTGTTGTAAATGTTCAGGTATATTGTCTAGTTCCATAGTTAAATTGTTCTTCTTTGTATTGTCTGTCTCTGGTGTTTTGGTTTAATGATGATGTTGCTATTGGAATCATAGATTCCATTGTATCCAGCTGCAATCTTTCAAGGTGAAACTGATGGAGAAGGAATGAATTTTGTTTTATACTTTAAACTTTCGGATAATTATTTAAAGGAGCTTCCACCTCATTTCCAAGAAAGCATTCAGGTAATTTTATCTTCCTCCTCGTGATTCGGTTTTGTTTGTTCTGTGCTCTTCTGTTGAATACACATTTCTGAATCGCTTTTGTCTTTGGATATATGCAGAGATTAATAGATGATGAGGTTGAGAAAGTTAGGGGATTTGCTATGGATACAAATGTACCATTTAGAGAACGATTAAAGATATTGGGGCGTGTTGCAAATGTAGATGATCTCCAGTTGAACGGTGCAGAGAAAAAACTCATGAATGCTTATAACGAAAAACCCGTGTTATCACGCCCACAACATGAGTTCTACTCGGTATGTCACAAGCACCCTAACAAATACAAATCCTATTGAAACCTGCAAGACAATACTTAACTTACTTAACTCTGAAATTTGATCATATAGGGTGAAAATTACTTCGAGATTGATATCGATATGCATAGGTTCAGTTATATATCGCGGAAAGGATTCGAAGCATTTCTAGACAGGCTTAAGCACTGTGTTCTTGATGTTGGACTCACAATTCAGGTAACGGATTACAAAATTTTGCTTCTTTGACGATATTTTCAGTCAAATCTCTGTGGTAAGTAACTGTATAATCTTGGTTTCAGGGGAATAAAGCAGAGGAACTACCAGAGCAAATACTGTGTTGTGTCCGGTTAAACGGGATTGATTACATGAATTATCATCAGTTAGCTCTTAGTCAAGAATTCCTATAATCATAGTGAACACAAAATTGTGTTTTCTTTATTCTTTTTTCCTTCTTTTGTTGTTACTCAAGAACACAAAATCTAAGGGCTTTTTCTCCATTTGAAGAACACAATAATGAAAGGGATGAGTATATAGAAATACATCATTCTGTAACATGACCGTAGAAGTTACCTACAAGGCTAACTTGAGTATATAGAAACATACATCATTCTGTAACATCATTCTTCATTTCAACTGGAGACAATTATGAGAATGAAGGAATATTAAAACAAGAAAAGGTTTAAAAAAGTTGAAGGGATATGTGTAGTTCACTCTAATTATTTGCACCTATTTACACAAAACTATACTAATTGGAACAATTTTTTTTGTGTTATGCTATCTAATATGTTCATTATATTCATGAAATATAGATTTTTCATTTTAGAATAGAGCAAACAAAAGTTGACACAAAATCCCAATATCATCTTCTTACCAAAAAAAAAAAAATCCCAAAATCATCTTATTAAAGAAAGATTAAAAAGTCAACGTTAAAGAAGAAAATAAAACTGAAAAATTGTAAAACCTAAAAAAGACAGTAAAAAAAAAGAAAAAAAAAAACAGAACAAAAACAAATTCAAGCGGGCGAACCGGGAAAATTAATTTCACAAACCGAGCGTTAGAAAGACGCTAGATTGACTTCAACACAACGCGAACCGGCTATTAAATCCCGGTTAAATCGCCGAGCGTCTCTCCAACGCTACACTGGACTTGAATACAACGCAGGAACTCCTTGTTTATATACTCAGCCCTCCTCCTCCTCTTTCCCCATACGTAAAACTTTTAGCCTTTCTTTTTTTTCTTTTCAAATTCTGGCGAGGAGGTCTCTGCATCTCTACCTTCGTTCTCCGTCAACGCCGTATCGTGCTTCTTCCTTCAAGGTAACATTCCTCAAATCCTCTTTGTTTTGATATGACGACGAACAACAATCGTTTCCGTTATTAGTTTCGGCGGTTTGTTCACGCCTGAACCCTAATTTTTTCGGCTTCGTAAGTCTCTGTCTTGTTGTGGCATTCGTTAGACGTAGTATAGTCTTGGTTAGATTGGTTTCCATCGGATTTATAGGGAGTATATGTTGAAGTTTATGCTATCGATTAGTGTTGGTTTTGGTTTTTCGTTCTCTGTTTTCTAATTTGATGATTCCTGGTTAGGAATTACACAACTTGTGATGTTGCCTTGTTCAATGTCGATCTAATTACGAGTATTTGTGTGTTAAATTGGTGTAAATTGGTCTGTTTGGGTTCTCATGGACATCTTTAATGTATATCATGTTCATGTTTTGGAATTTGTGTTTGCTTTTTGTGCTTCTTATAACTGTTCTTGATAATTTCTTGCTTTGTTGTACCAGGGTAGAAGAAACAGTTCATTTGGCTGAGGCCGGATTCGTGAATATATAGAGAAAGATGTTTGGTTCTTCTAATCGTAAGTGATCCTTACCTTATTTCTTTATTTACCATTGTTCCTGTTTAACTTGCACATATCTTACCTTTGTTTCTTAACTAAGTTTTGATATTTATAGTTTTTGCTATGCTAACCTGACCTGTTTAATATTTGCTTACAGCTTTTGGACAGTCATCTAACAGCAGTCCATTTGGGACCCAAACGCAATCTTTGTTTGGGCAGACCAATAACACGAGCAATAATCCCTTTGCTGTGAAACCCTTTGGTACGTCTACTCCTTTTGGCGCACAGACAGGGAGTTCCATGTTTGGGGGCACTTCAACCGGCGTATTTGGTGCACCTCAAACTTCTTCTCCTTTTGGTGCTTCATCACAAGCGTTTGGGAGCTCTACTCCTGCTTTTGGAGCATCTTCTACTCCTGCATTTGGTAATTCAGCTTCACCTTTTGGGGGTAAGTACCTTTTATGTGTTTTGCTGCCTAGGTTTTTTCAGATCTTTTCTTTGATTTAGTGCTTTACCAGGCCTGGAATAAGCTATATGTGTTCATATTTTGTAGTTGATACGTCGATAGGGCTAATGAAATAGGATCTACTTTCTCTCAGTAGGACTTAGATGTAAACATATACTTTTGCTTCTGGTTTCTGATTTCTTCAAGCGTTTGAATATCCAAGTTTTATGTTTCAATATATTTGTTACTATTTTCAAAATTAGTAGTCTTTTTGGGTTTTCTTCATGACAGTACTAGCTCCTGTTTTCTTTAGGTTCCAGGTTCTCATAAGTCTTTTGATATATCTCTTACATGCAACATTTCTTACCAAGACTGATCAATTTTTTCTTCCAGGCGCTTCTACGTTTGGTCAGAAGACTTTTGGCCTCTCAACGCCTCATTCAAGTCCTTTTGGAAACTCCACACAGCAGCCTGCCTTTGGAAACAGCTCTTTTGGTGCCTCAAACACGCCTGCCTTTGGTGCCTCTAGCTCGCCTGCTTTTGGCGCCTCAAACACTTCTGCGTTTGGCGCCTCAAACACTTCCGCGTTTGGAGCCACAAGCACGCCTGCCTTTGGCTCCGCAAACACACCTAATTTTGGTGCCTCAAGTACACCTTCATTCGGCGCCTCGAGCTCACCTGCATTTGGCGCGTCACCTGCTCCAGCCTTTGGTAGCTCTGGCACTGCATTTGGCAACAATGCCTTCGGTACTGGAGGTGCTTTTGGTGCATCCAGCACTCCTGCGTTTGGTGCATCAAGCACTCCTACATTTGGTGCGTCAAGCACTCCTTCGTTTGGGGCATCAAATACTCCTGCCTTTGGGGCATCAAGTACCCCATCTTTTAGTTTTGGCTCTTCCCCAGCGTTTGGACAGTCTACCTCAGCATTTGGTAGCAGTGGCTTTGGTTCTACACAGTCTCCCTTTGGAGCCCAAGGTTCTCTAGCTCGTCCTTTTCAATTACAAGATTAGAAGTGAAAGTTCTCACCCATTAAATGGTTACTAATTATGTTCACATGTTTTGTTTTGCAGGTGCACAGGTATCAACTCCAACATTTGGGGGTCAACAAGGGGGTAGTAGGGTCATGCCTTTTGCACCTACAAATGATGCCGAGTCAGGCGGTAACTCAGGGAATCTACAATCTATATCTGCCATGCCTGCATACAAAGAAAAAAACCAGGAGGAGCTTAGGTGGGAGGACTACCAGCGAGGAGATAAAGGTCACGTGCCAGACAAATCCATGTTATGCGTTTGTCATAAGGTTAGATGTTTGGGCTTTATTTACCGAAATATTGATTCTCTTGTTGTTCAATTTTTCAGGTGGACAACTTCCTGCTGGTCAATCTCTTGGAGGTACTGGATTTGGAGTAACAACTTCTCAGCCAAGTACATTCTCTCCTTCACCAACGTTTGGCCAGACACCTGCAAATCCAGCAAACCCTTTTGCACAGAAGACTCAAACAACTACCCCAAATTTTTCCTCACCGTTTGGTCCACCCACTACCCCATCATTTGGTCCACCCACTACTCCATCCTTTGGTCAACCCACTACCCCATCCTTTAGTCAAACCACTACCCCATCCTTTGGTCAATCCACTGCCCCATCCTTTGGTCAACCCACTACCCCATCCATGTTTGGGTCAACTGCATCAAATACCATATCCCTTTTTGGATCATCCTCCAGTTTTGCAACAAACACATCGCAGCCATTTGGTTCAGCTCCTGCACATGGGTCAAATTCAACATTTAGCATTGGTGGAAATTTTAACAATCAGTCATCTCCGCTGTTTGGTCCAAACCCCTCTGGGCAGAATACAACTCCTGCATTCCCACACACTAATCCTGTGTTTGGACAGAATACCAATCCTACAAATGGACAGAGTAACATTTTCAGCTCACCTTCCACTGGCGCAGCGAACCTGTTTTCAAGCTCTTCATCCCCAACTACAAACATCTCTCCCTTTGGTCAAATAACGGTGAGTTTATTTTTAACTAATTTAAATGCCAGTTCACTTCAGAGTTGATGTCTCTTTCTCTGCCTTTTGAGTTATGTTGAGATTTCTAATATGGTTTATCTTTGCAGCCTCCTGTTTCGGCTTACCAATCAGTTCAGCCAACTCAACCATCAGGTGCTCTTGGTTTCAACAACTTTGGTCAAACACAAACAGGTATGTCAATCAATCAAAGCACTCTTAATATTATTATCTTGAATACTAGAAGCTAGGCTTGTATGTTTATTTTGTGAAGCTAATACATCTGGCGTTACAGGTGGAATGGGAAATTTTAGCCAAGGCAATTTTAAGCAAGGGTATAGTCTCTTTGACATCAGTTTTTCCGACTCTTATTTTCCTTTCAGATAATTTATGAACCCAGAAGATATTTTTGTTTTTTGGAAGTTGCATCCCTGGAGCTTCATTCTTTTCTTTTTGTTTTGACAGACCTGCATTGGGTAACTCTGCTGTTATGCAACCAAGTCCTGTTACAAACCCCTTTGGAACGCTTCCTGCTTTGCCTCAGATTTCAATTGGTCAAGGTGGAAATTCACCTTCGATTCAGTCTGGAATCTCCAGCATGCCTGTAAGTTTATTCTGCCTTTTCCAACACCCACACACCCACCTTTTTTCTTCATAACTTCTTTTCAAATTTGAAGCAACGAAAATTATGTTGCTAGACCTATGCATTTAATTCCCTACATAACATCTTGAAGTTTGTCATTGCTCACATAGATACGATGTTAAGACAGAAACAAATGACTACTCCATGTTATTAACCCGTATATATTTTCCTTTCTTCTCAGGTTGTTGATAAGCCTGCTCCTGTTAGAGTATCACCACTCCTGACTTCTCGACACCTTTTCCAAAGGCGGGTCAGGCTACCTACAAGAAAGTACCGTCCTGGTGATGATGGTCCAAAGGCATGTTTTCTGTTTTCTGAATTTTGGCTTGGCCTTGAATACCTCACTCTTTAGTTTTGTTACTGAGTTTCTTTCTAACTGTTTGTTTCTTCAATTTTTTTTTCAGGTTCCATTCTTCAGTGATGAAGAGAATTCCAGTACACCAAAGGCTGATGCCTTTTTCATTCCAAGGGAAAACCCTAGAGCACTATTTATACGCCCAGTTGAAAGGGTAAAATCAGAACATCCAAAGGATGACCCGACCCCACTGCAGGAGAACGGTAAGCTTGCTTTTTTACATTTATTGGCTTATTTATTGCAAAAAGAGGCTTTCCATTGTCCCAAATGTAGCTCCTTTTTTTAGACATGGCTCTAATAGATAAGAAATGAGAAGTTTTCACTTGTAACATCTAATTTGACCTCTTCAGGTAAGAAGTCGAATGGGGTTACTAATGGAGCCCACCATGAGAGTGAGTATTTATAATATGAATATGTAATGAAATAGTGATTAATATCTGCATTGCGAGGAGCATTTTCTGACTATACTATCAATATCTGCAGACAAGAATGACGGTGAAACTTGTGAGGCTCCTCCGGTTAAAGCCAATCAGAAACCGAACGGGACACATGAAAATGACAGAGGCGACAAAAACAGTTCATACAGTTCACCAAGTGGAGCAGATATCGAGTCATTGATGCCAAAGCTGCATCACGCTGAATATTTCACAGAGCCTCGGATCCAAGAACTGGCTGCAAAAGAAAGGATTGATCCTGGTCATTGCAAGCGGGTAAAGGACTTTGTTGTTGGGAGACATGGTTACGGGAGTATAAAGTTTCTAGGAGAGACAGATGTGTGTAGACTCGACTTGGAAATGGTGGTTCAGTTCAAAAACCGAGAAGTGAATGTGTACATGGACGAGAGCAAAAAACCGCCAGTGGGTCAAGGATTGAATAAGCCTGCGGTAGTAACTTTGCTGAACATAAAATGTATGGACAAGAAGACCGGTACGCAAGTGAAGGAAGGCGCCAGATTGGACAAGTACAAGGAAATGCTGAAGAGGAAAGCTGATGAACAAGGAGCTAAGTTTGTGTCTTATGATGCTGTGAAAGGCGAGTGGACGTTCAAAGTGGAGCATTTTAGTTCCTACAAGCTTGGAGATGAAGATGATGTGTAGAAAGATCATATGTAGACTAGTGTCCTGTTTTTTTTTTTTGTTTTTTTTCTTACTTTTTGGGGTTTGTCTATTGATCTGACTTTGTCCTGATTTTGTCTCACTAAGAAGCAGACAAAAGAAGAAAAGTGCCGTAAAGGAACACAAAACTGGCTTAACCTCTAAATATTTACTTGTTTCTTGATTTCTTCTTCACCGACTAAATGATAGACCTAAATTGAAAATAATTAAATCAAATCAAAGATGGGAGAGAAAGAGGAAGTGAAATTGTAGGGAACATGGTACAGTCCGGTCGTGTTAAGAGCAAAGATAGCTCTTCGTCTCAAATCGGTCGAGTATGATTACGTTGAAGAAGAGTTGTTCGGATCCAAGAGTGAACTTCTTCTCAAATCGAACCCGGTTTACAAGAAAGTCCCGGTGCTGATCCACAACAACAAACCGGTTTGTGAGTCTCTTAACATCGTTGAGTACATCGATGAGACGTGGAACTCAACTGGACCATCCATTCTTCCTTCTCATCCTCATGATCGTGCTCTTGCTCGCTTCTGGTCTGCCTTTGTTGATGACAAGGTCAGTTTTCTGGATTTTTCCTTTTCTTAAGTCAAGAATTTGTATATGTTGTGAATTTGTGATCAATCTTTTATGCGAAATGATATTCTTAGGGAGGTACGAGTTAGAGTGACACAAACTAATTGTTTACGCTTATATGGCTGGATTGTTGAAATTAAATGGACTATGCAATAAGAAGTGTGAATATTTCAGCTTGAAAGAGTTATATTATATATAATGTTCTTTACATCAGACATTATTTTGTTACATAGAACAGAAACTAAGCTGTTTAAGCAATCACTCTAAATATTTTGATGGATGTTAAATTTGGTCAGAAAGTTACTACCATGACATAATCAACATTGATAAAGCTTGATTGGTTTAAGATTTAGAACAAATTCATATCACACTAGTTTCGCTAAATTTCCATTTCAAAAATGCAGTGGTTTCCGGCTTTGATGGCTGCTATGGTCGCTAAGTCGGAAGAGGCAAAAGCGAAAGGCATGGAAGATGTGGAAGAAGGGTTGTTGCAACTCGAGGATGCGTTTATTACTCTCAGCAATGGGAAATCTTTTTTCAGCGGTGAAGCAATCGGGTTCGTAGATATTTGCCTCGGAAGCTTTCTAGTTTTCTTAAAAGCTAGAGAGAAGCTTACAAAAGAAAAGATTATAGATGAATCAAAAATTCCTTCTCTTTATAGATGGGCCAATCGGTTTCTGTCAGATGAAAAGGTGAAGAAAGTGTTACCGGAGATCGATAAAGTCGCCAAGCTTATAAGAGAATTTGAGGATAGAGCTCAATCCGTGAGTTCTACATCTTGAGATTATCGTAGAAATGTATTTGCATGCAATGCAAAGTGTGTAAACTTAAGAAGAAAATAAGTGAAATTAACTTCAAGTTTTTGTGAGACATTACTTTCTCTTTCTGTATTTTAGCATTTATATATTACGATGTAATGTATCATAGAATTACAGAAATATAAATCATAGTATGCCTATTTCCTAGCTATTTCAGGATTTGGCGATATAGGTATCTTAAGGGTTTTACACTCACATTAAATAAAATAAACTTATATTTTTAAAGAGTATCTCAAAAATATATTTTTCTTCTTGTTATGTCTTCTTGAGATTCATCAAAGTTTACCACGAGCACAACAATAATGTTTTGACTAGAAAGTGGCAAACAAAAACTATTGTTAGAGAAAATTTTACAACACAACTTTATCTTATAAAATGCGATTGTATATATTTCAAAGCTAGTTTACTGTCAATGGCTTTTTCGCTGACTAAGGTATTTTAACGCGTCGCATTGCGCTAATTCTAATCTTGAACAACTCCGGAATAAGATTGCGCTCAATGTATGTTAGAACACTGAGAATTGGAAGAAAATTTGCCCTCGCAATGCCAAATTTCTCACAGACTGTACTCAATTTTTTTCTTTCATTTTTGAATTAAATTCCATCAAAAAGGAATCCATAGAAAATGATACATTTTGGAATTATGGAAACGATTTGTGATATACAAAAAGAAAAAGAAAAGAAAGAAAGAAGAAATCGATACTGTGAAGCGTGTAGCAAAGAAGTTTATAAACATGGGCCTTCAAAATTTTTGGCCCCTCAAACTTTTGGGCCCTGCTCAATTTCTTCTCTCCTTTCGCTGCCTGTGACTAAAAAAGCAATTATTTACACAACAACACAAGTTGAGTTTCCAAAACAAAAATCAATCCATCTCACTCCATCCAACCAAAGGGGGGAAGACGGTTGAGTTTCGTTCCTTGTGCCTTAGACAGAGGTCAGTACTTAGTCCTCTTTGTCTATATTTGTGATCTTGATTCCTTAGTTTTTGGTTTTTGTCAAAACGAATCTGAGATTTTCAGTATTCTTGACTTTTAAGCTTTCTTGGGAAAATTTCCTCAGTACTGTACTTAGTCTTCGTGGTCTGTCTTGGTGATCTTGAGTGTTTTGTTCTAACGAGTCTGATGGGGACTTGGTAGTGACTTATGAACTGAGAAACATGGCTTTGTTTTGAACCTTTTTGATAGACTCGTTTATGTCTTTTTTTATGCTACAGGGGTTTAATGGCCGAGACACTTTTGTCATTCGGATTCGAGAAGCTTTGTGACCTTATTTTTCGAGAATCTGAGCGATTTCAGGGAGTTGAAGAGCAATTCAATGGACTAAAAAGTGAACTAGAGACGTTAAGGGGATTCTTGAAAGATGCAGATACCAAGAAACATACGAGCGCAATGGTGAGAAACACTGTGAAAGAGATCAAAGAAATTGTTTATGACGCAGAAGATATAATCGAAACCTTTCTTTTAAAAGAAGAACTTGGCAAAACAAGTGGCATCAAGAAACGTATTAGACAACTTGCTTGTGTTATTGCTGATCGTAGGGGACTTGCTTTTGATATGGAAGCTCTAAGTAAAAGGATTGCTAAAGTGATTCGCGATATGCAGACTGTTGGCGTACAACAGGTCGTTGTCAATGATAATGATACGCAGTCTTTACAAGAAAGACAAAGGGTTATACGACAAACGTTTTCTAGCGATTATGAAGACCATCTCGTAGGGTTGGAGAAGAATGTTGAGCAATTGGTTGGCTATTTAGTGGAGGAAGATAGCAGTCAAGTGGTTTCTATAACCGGAATGGGTGGTATTGGTAAAACTACTTTAGCTCGACAAGTTTTTAACCATGAGATGGTGAAAAACCATTTTGAAGGATTGGCTTGGGTATGTGTTTCACAACAGTTTACAAGGAAGTATATCTGGCAAACGATCTTGCAGAAGCTTCGGCCAGAATATAAGGTGTTAGAGATGACAGAAGAAGACCTTCAAGAGAATCTTGTTCGAATGTTGGAAACACAAAAGTCTTTGGTTGTCCTTGACGATATATGGAGAGAAGGAGATTGGGACATAATCAAACCAATTTTTCCACGGGGAAAAGGTGACGCCTCTTGGTACATACTTTATATCGCTCTCAGGTTTATATTTACAATACATTGTTCACATATTGGTCGTAAAGCATTAAGCTCCTTTTTGGTTAGGGAGTTATGTAAAAAAAGGTACTCTTTTTTGTAGGTTGGAAGGTACTACTTACTTCTCGTAACGAGGGTGTTGGATTACATGCAACTCCAACATGTTTCACCTTTAGACCAGATTGACACTCTTTCGAAGAATAGCATTTCCTAGAGATAGTTCTTCTACCAGTAAGCCTCTTTTTCTTAATAATATCTCTCTTACGTCTTATCCTTAGAGACATTCATGTAACTTTTCACCATATCATGATGATGTTGTGTAGATCATAATGCTGATGAAGAAATGGAAGAGATGGGTAAGCAGATGGTCAAACATTGTGGAGGTCTACCATTGGCTGTTAAGGTGTTAGGGGGATTGTTAGCTGCGCAATACACATTCCGTGTGTGGAAAAGGGTATATGAGAATATCGGATCCCACATTATTGGAGAGACTAGCTTCAGTGACAAAAATATCAATTCCGTATATCAGATTCTGTATCTGAGCTTTGAAGAGCTGCCTATTTATTTAAAGCACTGCTTCCTCTACCTTGCTCACTTTCCAGAAGACTATGCAATAGATGTGGAAAATTTGTTCTATTACTGGACTGCAGAAGGAATACCAAGGCCACAGTATTACGATGGAGCCTCTGATCGTGAGGTTGCAGATGGGTACATAGAAGAATTGGTGAAGAGGAATATGGTTATTTCTGAACGAGACCTTATGACTTCGAGATATGAAACATGTCAGTTGCATGACATGATGAGAGAAGTTTGTCTACTTAAATCTGAAGAAGAGAGTTTTGTACAAATTGTTAATGCAAGTATCGTTCCCTCAACCTCAAACTCTCAATCTTCATGTATATCACGCTCCCGCAGACTCGCCATAGACTTGCCTAGTCATACATTTAATATGGAGGTGCATATGCCGAATCCGAAACTTAGATCTCTCTTGTTTATCAAGCAGCTTCCAAGGTTAGATAGGATGCCATTACATTTATGCTTTACACAGTTACAATTGATGAGGGTTTTAGATCTCTCTAGATGCCGGTTTGAAGGAGGAAAGCTACCCTCTAGCATTGGGAAGCTAATCCACTTGAAATACTTGAGTTTATATCGTGCTATGGTATCTCATCTACCTTCTTCCATGCGGAATCTTCAGCTGCTTCTTTATTTGAATCTAGATGTGTTGGGATGTGTTGGGTTTCTACTTGTTATTATCTTTTACCCTAGTCTCCTCTGTTGTATATATACTTGTAATTCACAGTCATTCAATAAATAAGAAATATCCTTTCTCTATACAATCTACATGTCGGATTTCTTGAAGGAGTTTGGAGAACTGAGATACCTTTATTTACCTTGGGAGATAAAAAATAAGACAAAGTTGGAATTGGGTAATCTAGTCAACCTGGAGACGTTGCAGAATTTCTCAACAAAGCATAGTAGTGTGACGGATCTTCAACGTATGACAAGGCTAAGAGGTCTCTCAATAATATTCAACAGCGAGGAGTGCACTATGGAAGCATTATCTTCATCACTAAGTGAAATTAGGCACCTGGAAAGTCTTAATATTTATGGTTATAAAATATATGCTCCCAAGAATGATGAAGAAGGATTTGTTTTGGACTGCAGTCATTTCAAACAGCTGAATTTGACTATATATATGCCAAGATTACCTGATGAGCAACACTTTCCTTTTCACCTTACAACCATATCGCTACATCATTGTCGTTTGGTGGAGGATCCGATGCCCATTCTAGGAAAGATGCTTCACTTACATGTGGTTACGTTATGGCATAACGCGTTTGTTGGGAGGAGAATGGTTTGTTCGGGCGGTGGGTTTCCTCAGTTGCAGAAGCTTATATTGAAAGAACTAAGTCAGTTGGAAGAATGGATAGTAGAAGAAGGGTCCATGGCGCTTCTTCGTACTCTCACTCTTCGTCACTGTGAGAACTTAAAAGAGCTTCCAGATGGTCTGAGATTTATCACTTCCTTGAAAGAACTGAGTATATATACGTCTAAGTGGGAATTTTTGGTTAAATTGAAAGAAGGAGGAGAAGATTACTACAAAGTCCAACACATTCCACTTTTGAAAATTCCTGTATTCGACAAGAATACTTCAGACGAGGACTCTCCAATAATACACAATCAGGTAATATGTTCTTGCCCCAATCAAATTCCACAAATATTATTCTGACAATGGCCACATTAATAGCACGATTACACTGTCTGAGAAAAGAATATAGGATAGCTTGACTTAATTGATGTGAAAACAATTATACTTAATGTTCTCTTTCTTATTCTTAAGGTTAATATCTGATTTGAAGCCAAGAGTTTTTCAAGTGGATCATCATGATCGTGAGAGTATTAGTATTATAAATCGTTATACAATAACAACAATAATGTCAATACTCTTCTTCCCTTGTACGCCTAATACACTGACGTTATCTTGTTTCTGTTAAGAAACTTCTAAGAAAGTGATTATCATATTTTATATCTTTTGTTACATTACACCAAGTTGGACCAATTTACATTATTTTGAGCCAAAATGTAAAAGTAGGAAGTTGCTGGGAATGATAGTGTGTTTGCCTTTAAAGACTTTCTGGGTAGGTGTTGGCTCTTATAGTCAAGTAGATCTTAAGGAATAAGGAGAGTTCTAACTAACCACATTAGGTGAACCAAAATAGTCTTTTAGGAGGAAGGTGCTGCGATTTCATATGTGTATTGATCTAAAACATAAGGTGATCTATGTTTTTTTTTTTTTTCTTTATTCTCTGCACAAAGATATGCAGAATTATTATTCGATTTCTGAACTACTGGTACCTCTTTACTTATTATCTGACTACTATTTTCATGGTTAACCAGGAGACATATGGCTGAGACACTTTTGTCATTTGGAGTTGAGAAGCTCTGGGAACTCCTAGTTCGAGAATCTGAGCGATTTAAAGGAGTTGATGAGCAATTCAATGAATTGAAAAGTGATCTAAATATGTTAAGGTGCTTTTTGAAAGATGCAGATGCCAAAAAACATACAAGTGCAATGGTTGGAAACATTGTGAAAGAGATCAAAGAAATTGTTTATGATACTGAAGATATAATCGAAACCTTTCTTCTAAAGCAAAAGCTTGGGGGAAAAAGTGGCATCAGGAACCATGCCAGAAGGTTATCTTCCGCTATCGTGGAGCGAAGGGGAATTGCTTTCGATATGGGAGCCATAAGTAAGAGGATCGCTAAGGTGATCCGCGATATGCAGAGTCTTGGCGTACAACATGTCATTGTCAGTGACGAGTACATGAAGTCTCTACAAGAACGACATAGAGAAATGCGACAAACGTTTGCTAACGACAATGAAAGCGTTCTTGTGGGGTTTGAGAAAAACGTTAGGAAATTGGTTAGTTATATGGTGGAGAAAGATAGCAGTCAAGTGGTTTCTATAACCGGGATGGGCGGTCTTGGTAAAACCACTCTTGCTAGACAAGTTATAAATCATGAGACAATAAAATGTCATTTTGCAGGACTCGCATGGGTTTGTGTTTCGCAGCAGTTTACAAGGAAGTATGTGTGGCAGACGATCTTGCGGAAACTCAGGCCAGCATATAACGTATCACAAATGACAGAAGACGAACTTCAAGAAAATCTTGTTCGAGTGCTGGAAACACAAAAAGCTCTGATTGTCCTTGATGATATATGGAAAGAAGAAGACTGGGACAGAATCAAACCAATTTTTCCCCCGGCCAAAGGTGACACCATATGATATATACATTTTTGTTATTCACCTGCTGGGTAAAAAATTAAGAAAGATCAGAACTAGGCACACATACTAGTTTATTTGTAAGGGAGTTTTTAAAAAAAAGAGATACTTTGTATAGGTTGGAAAGTATTACTTACTTCTCGCAATGAGGGTGTCGCATTACGAGCAGATCCGACATGTTTCACCTTTAAACCGGAGTGTCTAACTCTCACAGAAAGTTGGACACTTTTTCGAAGCTTAGCATTTGCTAGAGAAAACACTACCGGTAAGCTGTCAAGACATTTTCATTTATTCTGGTCCTTAATATTACCACTCCAGCATGTCTAGTTCTTATGGGAATTCATGTATGTTTACCATAGTTTGAATTCATGATGTTATGTAGAATATAAGCTTGATGAAGACATGGAAGAGATGGGTAAGCAGATGATGAAACATTGTGGAGGTTTACCGTTGGCAGTTAAGGTGTTAGGAGGATTGTTAGCTGCCCAAAAGACATTAACTGAGTGGAAAAGGATCTATGAAAATATTAGATCTCATATCGTTGGAGGGACTAGCTTCAGTGACAGAAGTATCAGCTCGATTTATCATATTTTGAATATGAGCTTTGAAGAGCTGCCTATTTATTTGAAACAATGCTTCCTCTACCTCACCCATTTTCCAGAAGATTATCCAATAGATGTTGGGAAATTGTCCTACTACTGGGCTGCAGAAGGAATACCAAAGCCAAGGAATTACGATGGAGCGACCATTCGTGAGGTCGCAGACGGATACGTGGGAGAATTAGTGAAGAGAAACATGTTGATTTCTGAACGAGACACTAATACGCTGATATTTGAAACATGTCGCTTGCATGACATGATGAGAGAAGTTTGTCTACTTAAAGCTGAAGAAGAGAATTTCCTACAAGTTGTTGATGCAAGTACCTTTACCTCACCTGCTGTGAGCTCTCAATCTCCATGTATATCTCGCAGACTCGGTATACATTCGTTTGGTGATACAACTCATATGGAGTGTTTCATGAATAATCCAAAACTTAGATCTTTCTTGATTATCAAGAATGGAATCCGGGGGTCAGAGTGGTGGACAGCACCAGCTTTAAGCTTTACACGGCTACAGTTAATGAGGGTTTTAGATCTTTCAAGAGTTGAGTTTGAGGGAGAGAAGTTACCCTCCAACATTGGAAATCTCATCCACTTGAGATATTTGAGTTTATATATGGCAAAGGTATCTCATCTACCATCTTCTATGCAAAATCTAAAGTTGCTGCTTTATTTGAATTTGAATGTAAAAGCAGGTCATCCACTTTCTGTGCCTAATATCTTGAAAGAAATGCAAGAACTGAGATACCTTTGGTTACCGGGTAAAATACATGATAAGGCAAAGTTGGAATTAGGTGATCTAGTTAACTTGGAGACTTTGGAGAATTTCTCAACAAAGCATAGCAACGTGCGGGATCTTGATCGAATGACAAGGCTAACGACTCTATCAATCTTATTCGATGGCGGGACTACAATGGAAACTCTGTCTTCATATCTAGGTGCACTAACGCGCCTGGAAAATCTCAGTATAAGTGGTCACATGGTTGATACAAATGAATATTATATGGATGTCTTTCGTTGTCTGGAGAAGGATCCAATGCCACTTCTTGAGAAGCCACCCGAGTCGAAAGAGGTGGTTAGTGTAGGTGAAAGATGCATCTGTGAAAGGAGACTGGTTTGCTCGGGCGGTGGGTTTGCACAGTTGCGGAAGCTATACCTACGTGGAATAGATGAGTGGGAAGAGTGGATAGTAAAAGAAGGCTCCATGCCACTTCTTCATACTCTGTTTATCAGTCATTGTAATAACTTGAGGGAACTTCCTGATGGGATGAGATTTATCACTTCCTTGAAAGAATTGGAAATTGTCACCAGTGATAGAAGATTCAAGGAGAAATTGTACAGAGGAAGAGAAGATTACTACAAAATCCAACACATTCCTCTTTTGAAGATTCCTGTAATTAGCATGACTAATCTTGGTGTGGATACCAAGTATCCTTGTCAAATCAGAATAGACAACCAGGTAATATACTCTTCCCTCACTTAAAATTTCCTTGTGTAATTCCATGATTTCCATTTAAGTATTCGACAATGGCGACAATAATAGTGCGGAAGGCTATCTCATATCATGGGCGGACCTGAGAATAACTAAGGGATGTCATGTGACCAGAACAGGTAAATTATTTTTTTTCTCTAGTAGATTTTTGGTTTGGATTTTGCGAATACTTGGAAAAATCATCATTAGTTTTCAAGTTTTATGCTATAACAGTAAGAATTATTTCTAGGCCTGCGCCAACTAATGTATCCCAATGCTTGTGAAAAATTTAAGGATGACTCCACTTCATTGATACAATATATTGAAATTTAGTGTTCTCTTTTTTCATTTATGAAGGTGATTCCGAAGTAAAGATCTTCTCAAATGGATCGTGATCGTGAGAGATATCTCTTTGTAATAACAGTAATAAGAATCTCTTTATCATGTGTGTTTGTTTCATATCCAAATACTTTGGTTTCTGTTCGAGAACCTTGCTTGCTAAAGAACAAAAGAGAAGATGTTGATTTGTTTTCTTATCCTTAAAATGGTTTGGACCGTATGTACCCGTATAAAAATTGATCTTTTGCAATTATAAGGAGAATGATGCTGAAATGTCTATGTCTAGAGAATTTATTGGCTTTTTTCTTTTTCTTCAAGTTTGTAAAAGTAGATATTTTGGTAGTAGATATGCTTATGCAAAGTCGTTTTGTCTTTTAAGAATTCATTTGTCAAGAGACGAAATGTAAGAAATGGACCAGCCATCACTATGGTAGCTAGCTCCAAATGTTATTGTTTCTGTGGAAAAAACCTCTCAAGAAGTGATTAACATATTCTATCTTTTACTTCATCAGACAGAAGACTTCAAGAAAACACGTGGCCAAAGGCTACCTTGAAGACTATTTGGCCAAAAGGTAGGTGTCGACTTTGTAGTCGAAGTTTTTTTTTTCTTTTTTTTTTCTGTAAGAAATATAAAATTTATTCACTGAAAAAAACGTTTGTACGATGAATGTGAACCTTGAGAGTCAACTCTTGTAATGGATCTTTATAAAAACATAACACATCTTTGATTTTTCTTATACAGATCAGTTGAACAAGAAGCAACTTCCAGGAGGTGATCATTACGTTTCTCTCTTTACTTTCGGTGGAGGAAGGTACGACTTCGATTTTTTTTTTTTTTTTTGGGTATTTTGCATAACCTTTTTAAAATCTCGATATTTCAATATTGTTCAAGTCGTCTTTGAAGAAAGATCCAACAAAAAAAAAGGTCAATTTGTTCTGTACATATTACCAAATAAGTATATCTGAGTTGTGAATTCTCATGGATCCTCGTCAAGTGATTTATCGAAAACTACTTTCATAATTGAGCAGGGAGACTTATGGCTGAGACACTTTTATCGTTTGGAGTTCAGAAGCTTTGGGACCTCCTTGTCCGAGAATCTGACCGATTTCAAGGAGTTAAAGAGCAATTTAATGGATTAAAAAGTGATCTAAATATGTTAAGGTGCTTTTTGGAAGATGCAGATGCAAAGAAACATACAAGTGCAATGGTGAGAAACTCAGTGAAAGAGATCAAGGATATTGTTTATGACGCTGAAGATATAATCGAAACCTTTCTTCTGAAGCAAGAACTAGGGAAAAAAAATGGCATGATCAGGAACAGTTTGAGAAGGTTTTCTAAACGCATGGGGCTTGCTTTTGATATTAAAGCCATAAGCGAGAGGATCTCCAAGGTGATTCGGGATATGCAGAGTCTCGGTGTACAACAGGTCATTGTCAATGAAAGGTATATGCTTTCTTTACAAGAAAGACAAAGGGAAATGCGACAAACATTTTCTAGCGATTATGAAGATCATCTTGTGGGGGTGGAGAAGGGTGTTGAGCAATTGATTGGCTATTTGGTAGAGGAAGATAGGAGTCAAGTGGTTTCTATAACTGGGATGGGCGGTATCGGTAAAACCACCCTCGCAAGACAAGTTTTTAATCATGAGACGGTAAAAAGTCACTTTGCAGGACTCGCGTGGGTATGTGTTTCACAACAACTTACAAGGAAGTATGTGTGGCAGACGATCTTGCGAAAACTTGGGCCAGGATATAAGGTGTTAGAGATGACAGAAGAGGAACTTCAAGAAAAACTCGTGCAAGTGTTGGAAACTCAAAACACTTTGATTGTCCTGGATGATATATGGAGAGAAGAAGATTGGGACTTAATTAAACCAATGTTTCCACGGAAAAAAGGTGACATTCTATGATATATGCATTAGATTATTCTGTTTTTAGTAAATTAAACAGTAGGTAAGAATGAGATCTACGTATTAAATTATTAATCACTAACCACAGTTTCATTTTGTTAAGGACTTAGACCATCCTCAATGCACAGTTCTTAGAACATTCTTATGTTAATTTAGCATTAAATAAAAATCAAAATACACTTAAAACCAAAGATATGGTATGTTATATAAGAACAAAATATGGGTAGAAGAGGCTCAGTTTTCCATTAAATTATTAAACAAATTATAAGATCAATTTTAATAGTCTTGCATTGATGATGCTCTTATAAAAAAAAAAAACTAGATATATTTTGTATAGGTTGGAAGGTACTACTTACTTCCCGCAATGAGGGTGTAGGATTGCGAGCAGATCCAAAATGTTTCACCTCTAAACCAAATTGTCTAACTCTCCAAGAATGTTGGACAATTTTTCGGAGGATGGTGTTTCCTAGAGAAAACTCTACCGGTAAGCTTTAATTTATTTTTGGTTTCCATTTTGTCAAAATCTATGAATTTTTACTTAGGATGGCCACAGTCTGCTTTTACTTGATAATATATAAGCTTTAACATTCATGTATATTCTGCATTTATTGGTGACACTATGTGTAGAATATAATGTTGATGGAGAAATGGAAAAGATGGGTAAGCAGATGATCAAACATTGTGGAGGTCTACCGTTGGCTGTGAAAGTGTTAGGCGGGTTGTTGTCTGTGCAGTACACATTGCGTGAGTGGAAAAGGGTATATGAGAATATTAAATCTCATATCGTTGGAAGGACTAGCTTCAACGATAGAAATATCAGTTCGGTTTATCATATTTTGCATCTGAGTTTTGAAGAGCTGCCTATTTCGTTGAAGCAGTGCTTCCTCTACCTTGCCCATTTTCCAGAAGATTTTCCAATAGATGTTGGACAGTTGTCCTATTATTGGGCTGCAGAAGGAATACCAAAACCGAGGTATTACGATGGAGCAACCATTCGAGAGGTTGCAGATGGATTCATTGGAGAATTGGTCAAGAGAAACATGGTTATTTCTCAAAGAGACATTAGTACTTCAAGATTTGAAACTTGTCAGTTGCATGACATGATGAGAGAAGTTTGTCTAATAAAAGCTGAAGAAGAGAATTTCGTACAGATTGATACATGTACCTCAGTTGCATTCTCTCAATCTCCTTGTAAATCTCGCAGACTAGTCATACATTCATCTAATCCCACATTAGATATGGATAGGTATGTCAACAATCCAAAACTTAGATCTTTCATGTTTATCAAGCAGAGCTCAACGTTAGATTGGATAAAATTAGGTCTATGCTTAAAAAGGATACAGTTGATGAGGGTGTTAGATCTTTCTAGAGCCGAGATTAAGGGGGAGAAGTTACCATCCACTATTGGAGACCTCATTCACTTGAGATACTTGAGTTTATACAAAGCTCGCGTAAGTCATCTTCCGTCTTCTATTCAAAATCTCAAGTCACTGGTCTACTTGAATCTAGATGTATCTTCAACAGTCTACATGTCCACTATTTTTAAGGAGCTACGACAATTGATATACCTCGCTTTACCAAGTAAAATAGAAGGTGAGGTAAAGTTGGAATTAGGTAACCTAATCAACTTGGAAAGACTTGGTAATTTCTCAACAAAGCATAGCAAAGTGACAGATCTTCACGGTATGACAAGGCTAAGGGGTCTCTCAATCATATTTAACGGCGACGACTGCACTTTGGAAACTCTATCTTTGTCTCTTCGTCAACTGATACACCTCGAAAATCTTACTATTATTTAAAGATATAAATGTGTTTCTACTTGTAGTGAGAAATATTCTAATTCGTCTTTAACTGTTATTTTTCATTGCCTTGTTGTTTGTTTTTCTTCTTACCATGTATTCGGCTTCTATCACGGCTGTTTCAGTGTAGTGTTTTGTGTTCCTTTGAATAAACAGACGTTGTTGTTTTTTTGTTATTTTGGATCTGGGCAAAGTAAGTAGTATCTGGCATCAAGATAAAAGCCGAGAAATTTAGATCAAGCAGAGTTTGTTCAAGTTCCATTAATTTATCTGTTCTCAATTTGAGATATGGATATCTTCATGTAGAAACTTGTACATGCTGTTAGAGAAAGTTATTGTATTAGGAAAAACAGTACATACTTGTAAAAACCAGCTAAACGGCGCCCAGCCTAGCCTAAGTTTGCTCGGTTTTCACAACTGTGTGTTTCTTTTCCGCTTTTTGGTAGATTGACCACCACAAAACTTATCAACTAGAGTCAAAATTTCCTTCATGTTCAATGACTCTTCTGACTATGGCTTTAGGTTCAAAATCTACACCAATCTTAAAAACCTGCCTAAAGGCTCGAAGCTCTGCCAAAAACGTTATCTAGACATGTGCACATTTAGCCTTGAGTCTCTCATTTGGCGGCTCCTCATCTTTGATAGCAGTTTCTATCGCCACTTTGACAATTTCCAACTGGGAGATAACTTCGGTCTATTGAAACATATATACACTAGTAAAAATAATCCCTATAGCCACTTGAATTTTCGCGGCTGCGCCTTAATATTCGTGGTTATAGCGTCGTAGCTTAAATAATTCGTGGGTTTTTTTGGCTAAATCGCCTTATAGCCACGAATATTAAACCGCAGCCGCGAATATGAAAGTAATAACTTTGATCATACCACAATAAATAGCAAAGACATAAAAGAGAATCATGTATATATATCTTAAGGGTCATTGAAAGGGAAAACAAAGAAAACATTGACTGAACTGAAGAAGGCGCTACCTCACAAAAGACACGAGACTCTCGATATGATTTGGGTAAATACTCATCATGGTGTACCTACAGCCCTTATCAAGTTTAAGTCCATTGCCGCATCTAAGTTCTTCACCGAGAGTTCTTTCACACAACACTTTTCTAATACTGTTTATCCTCGGATCGAAATATAGAATATAAAATGATTCAGACAACCTCCATGGTGCAAATATAAGCTCACCAGCATCACTAACACCACAGAAGCGTAGCTCTTCGCGAGGTTTTGGGACCATATCATCAGCAAGAGGCAAAACAAAACGTTTATACGTCCATTCATGTCTATCTCCATTCTTCAAAATCCATAAATCAATAGAAGGGGTAGGTAAATCCAGAGTCTTAACTATGGCAATCCTTCCTTCATAAAGTAGTACCATACGACAATTACGACAATTCAAACTAGAATGAGTCATCGGAAATTTTATTGAATTGAACTTTTCAGATCTGATGTCAAATCTTACTATACGGAGTTCAAGACTAGTACCAACAGAAAAAATGGCTGAATAGTACATGACTCCATTAGTACATCCCCCATAACTAAGTGTAGGCCGATGCTTAGGGACACCTTTGGTTATTATTCTACATAACACTTGTCCAAGAGCTCCCATTGTACGAATGCAAATCTTGGAGTAAATCTTGGAGTCAAAAAGAACACGTAGTACTATGTATTCCCTATAAATCGGATCATATCCCAAAATACATCCTGGGTGGCATTCCCCTTCTTTTCTGCCTTGAGGTTCAGGTAACGTGAAGAACTCTTTCATTGTAGGGTTCCAAATCACAAGCTTTTTAGAACCTACCAAGAAAATCAAGCCGTGCAAGGAATGATAACGTTCCAGGCTACCCAAATCAGGGTTTGGAAATTGATAACTTCCCACACAAGAAAGAGGACAACCAGAACTATTCTTGTTCAGTGTAGAGGAGAAAACGAACAGCTTATCGCCTTGATAGACGAATATCAATACAGAAGGCCGGGCTGCCAAGGACCGCATCGTGAAGGAGTTGATGAAATATTGACTTGTGGTGATGGTCGACCAAAGGTTAGAGACGGAGCGAAATCTCCCTATCGATCTCGCAGGAAGTTTTGAGAATATCTCAATGGTTAAATCCAGAGGAATGTGTTGTGATTGGGATGTGTCATCATCATGTGAGGACATTGACGATGAAGATTTTCTTGTTCTTTGAATGTTTCCCGTCTTCTCTTCCATAGCCGATCGGCGATCGCTCTATTATTATTCACTTCTTTAAACCCTAATTCCACTTTCTTTAAACCCTCATCTTTTTATTTCTTTTCCCCCTAGTTAATTATATAGTGAACCATATCCTATAAAATAGGAGAATAATTGAAAAAATCACTTAAGCCAATATAAAGCATTGTTTCAACATTTGCAATATTAAGCTGGCAAGTAACGCAAGATATGTCCGTTACGTTACGAAGCAGACAAAAGAAGAAAAACAATAAAGGAGCCGTGGAGGATTCTTCTTCACCTACATTAATTAGTAGAAACCAAAAAAAAAAGAAAAGAAAACGTCTATACAAAAAAATAAAAAGGAAATGGGAGAGGGAGGGGAAGTGAAACTATTGGGATTATGGTACAGTCCATATTTACGCCATCACACCAAAGATCGCTCTTCATCTTAAATTGGTCGAGTAGGCTTCGGATATTTCGTCAACTTATACACCTCAAAAATCTTACTATTAGGTAAGATATAAAGGTGTTACTACTTGAAGTGAGAAATCTTCTATTCTTCTTTTAACTGTTATTTTTCATGAATTCTCTCCTTTTCCTCCTTCCAGTATGTGTTATGCCGGTTTCTCCAGCTTATATATGTCATTTCCTTGTTTTTTTTGGCATTTCTTCTTATGATAAGCCCTGTCTTAACCATGAAATGACTTATCTAGTGTTGTTTGTGGTTAGAATATGTTAGATTACAATAAATTTGATTGATTACAAGGTAGGCAAATGCCATGGGTCCATTTATAATTTTTGAAAATTTAAGATTTTTGGACCAAGTATTTTCAAAAAAGAAAAATTATTAAGAAATTTTATATTTTTTTTTGGATTTGCCAAGGGCCTTTTTCATGGATTAAGACGGGCGTATATGACTTCTATCACGGCTGTTTCAGTATGGTGCTTTGTGTTCCTTACTTCCTTTGAATAAACAGACACGTTGATGTTTTCTTGTAATTTGGATCTGGGCAAGGTGAGTAGTATTTGGCATCAAGATTAAGCCGAGAAAATTTAAAGAAAGGAGATCAAGCAGTGTTTGTTCAAGTTCCATAAATTTATGTTTTCTCAATATCAGATATGGATATCTTCATGTCGAAACTTGCACATGCTGTTAGATAAAGTTATTGTATTAAAACAATACACACTTGTAAAAACCAGCTAAACGGTGCACAGCCTAGCTTAAGCTCGCTTGGGTTTCACAACTCTGTGGGGTTATTCTCCACAAAACATATAAACGAGAGTCAAGTATCCTTCATGCTCATATATCCATGGCTCTTCTAACTATGGCTTTACGTTCAACATCTAGACAAATCTCAAAAACCTGCCTAAAGGCTCGAAGCTCTGCCAAGCCTTGAGTCTCTCATTCGGCGGCTCCACATCTTCAATAGCATGCAGTTTAATTCTATCGCCACTTTGAAAATCTCCAACTGGGAGATATAACTTCTGTCTTTTGAAACATAATATAATAATATAATAATAACTTTGATCATACCACAATAAAAATCAAAAGACATAAAGAGAATTATGATATATATATCTTAAAGGTCATTGAAAGGGAAAACAAAAAAAACATTGACCGAACAAGGCGTTAAGTCACAAAGCCACGAGACTCTCGATGTGATTTGGGTAAACCCTCATCAGGGTGTACATATATTCCTTACCAAGTCCAAGTCCAAGTCCATTGCCGCATCCAAATTCTTTACCGAGACTTCCTTCACACAAGACTTCTCTAATACCGTTTATCCTCAGATCGAAATATACAATATAAAACGATTCAGACAACCTCCATGGTGCAAAAATAAACTCACCAGCATCACTAACACCACAGAAACGTAGATCTTGGCGTTGTATTGGGTCCATATCAGCAAGAGGCAAAACAAATCCTTTATGCGTCCACTCATGTCTATCCTCATTCTTCAAAATCCATAGATCAATAGAAGGGGTAGGTAAATACTTAAATGTAACTATGGTAAGCCTTCCTTCATAAAGTACCAAATGATCACATACGCAAGTGTTTGGATATTTTATGGAATTGACCTTTTTAGATCTGATGTCAAAGCTCATTATACGGCGTTCAACATTACCAACACCAAGATGAACAAGGGCTTCATAGTACATGACTCCATTAATGCACTTACCACAATGGTTAGTACGTCGATGCTGAGGGACACCGTTCTTTATTATTTTACGTAATAATTGTCCTTGAGCTCCCAATGTAAAAATGAAAATCTTGGAGTAGTCTCTAAACTCACATATACGTAGTACTATGTAGTTACCTTCAATCAAATCATATCCAAAAATGCATTCTTTGTAGTATCTGCCTTCAGCAGAGGCTTTAGGTTTAGGTATAGTGATGGATCGTTTCATGGTAGGGTTCCAAATCGCGAGCTGTTTAGAACCTTCCAAGAAAATCAAGCCGTGCATGTAATGTTGGTGGCAACTAATTCTGAGGTCTCTAAACCGATAACTTCCCAGACAAGAAAAAGGACTAGTCTTGTTTAACGGAGACGAGAAAACGAACAGCGTGTCCTTTTTTCTGACGGTTAGTAGAACTGAAGGTTGCAATGACAAGGACCGTGTCGAGAAGGAGTTGAGGAACTCTTGACTTGTGGTGGTGGCCGACCAAAGCTTAGAGACAGAGCGAAATCTTACCATCGATCTCGCAGGAAGTCTCAAGAGTATCTCAATGGTTAACTCCAGAGGAATATATTGTGATTGAGATGTGTCTTTATCACGTGATGAGGACATTGTCGATGAAGATTGTGTTCTTCTCTTGATCTTTCCCGTCTTCTCTTTCATGGCCGATTGTTCAATTATTTCACTTTCTTTAAACCCTAATTTGTTAGAGCTTTTACATTGGAAAAATACTGATTTGATCCTTAATATATAGAGGATAATATATATTATCCTAATTTTGGAAAATACACTGTTTATATTAAAATTTAATATATATATATATATATATATTTATTTATTTCTTTCTTTCTCCTATTTTAGTAACAATAGTTGAACAGTCATTATTAGTAATTTAGTATAGAGGAATTCTTCAAAATACCATCATTTTGGTTTTCTTTCCAAAATTACCACTAATATCAAATTATTGTTTAATTGTATGGAATTTTAAATCTTTGGTTTGGGTTGATTATTTTGCAATTTAGGGTATAGTATTTAGGGGTAGGGTTTGATGTTTAGAATTTTGGAATTTAGAGTTTGAAAAATTAAAATTTAATTTTAGTTTTATGGTATTTTTGTCCTAAAAACAAAAATGTTGGTATTTTACAGAATTACTCGTATAGTATATATATAGTTATATTCTCCATATCAAATTCTTGTATATGAAGACCCATAAATCAGCAAAGTAAAGTAATTCATCATCAGTCCATAAATAAACAACCCTAGCTAAGATGATATTGTGAAATATTGTGAAACAAAGGAACAAATCACAATTACATAGATAAATTAAACTTCTCTAAACAAACGATATGTTAAGAAGATAAAAGAAGTACTTCGGATTCCGCAGCTTGACGCCAAAATTCCCTCTGCACAGTGAAACTGTTCTCCGTCGCAGTAAAAGGTTTTTTTTTTTTCTTTTTTTCTTATGTGCGTAAAGCACAAGAAAAGTGAATTAATATTATAATTTATAGTTTCAAACTGTATATGTAGTTTTATACCATATTCAGTATATAACCTAGAAACAAAAATGGAGTCAATAAAAGGATCTTAGAATGTTAAATTATATAAAATATGCAATAGTATACACAGAGTCAGACCAAATCATCTAAAATAAAGATGACAATAAAAATCAAAAGACATAAAGAGACATTAAGGGTCATAAAGGGAAAACAAAGAAAACATTGACTGAACTGAAGAATAGTATGCAAAGGCTCATCAATCATGGAGTGATCAAATAGAAATAAAAATTGAATCAAAGACATAAAGAGAATCATAGTAACAAAATGTAATTGAAAAATGAAAACATTGATAAGCATTGACCGATGGAGACTTTAAAAAGACACGAGACTCTCAATGTGATTTGGCCAAACCTTCAAGTTGTAAAAACGTTCTTTATCAAATCCACAGCGGCGTCTAATATCATCACCCACAAGTCCTTCAAACAAGACTTGTCTAATACTGTTCCTCTTAGGATGAAAACATATAATAGAAAACGATCCAGAAAACAGCCATGGTGCAAAAATAAGCTCACCAGCATTAGTGACACCACTGAAGCGTAGCGTTTTCTTCTGCATTGGGTCCATTTTAAAAGGAGGCAAAACAAATCGTTTATGCGTCCATTCGAATATATTTCCATCCTTCAAAATCCATAGATCAATAGAAGGGAAATCCGTAGTCTTAACTATGGCAAATCTTCCTTCATAAGGTATCATATCAGAAACAAAATAAGTATGAGTCTCCGGAAGTTTTATCGAATCGACCTTTTCAGATCTGATGTCACATCTTACTATACGGTGTTCAGTACCAGTACCAACAGAAAAAATGGCTGAATAGTACATGACTCCATTAATACATCTCCCAGAACTTAGTATAGGCCAATGCTTAGGGAGACCTTTGGTTATTATTCTACATGACCCTTGTCCTTGAGCTCCCATTGTATGAATGCAAATATTGGAGTCAAAAAGAACACGTAGTACTATGTATTCCCTATGAATCGGATCAAATCCAAAAATACATCGTGGGTGGCATTGCCCTTCTTTTGTGCCTTGAGGTTCAGGTAACGTGAAGAACTGTTTCATGGTAGGGTTCCAAATCACACGATTTTTAGAACCTTCCAATAAAATCAAATCAAGCCGTGCAGGGGATAATAACGATGGAGGCTACCCAAATCAGGGTTTGTAAATTGATAACTTCCCACACAAGAAAGAGGACAACCAGAACTATTCTTGTTCAGGGTAGAGGAGAAAACGAACAGCTTAGAGCCTTCACAGCCTTCACAGACGCATAGCAATACAGAAGGCGGCGATGCCAAGGACCGAGTAGTGAAGGAGTTGATGAAATCTTGACTTGTGGTGATGGTCGACCAAAGCTTAGAGACGGAGCGAAATCTCCCAATAGATCTCGCAGGAAGTTTAGAGAGTATCTCAATGGTTAAGTCCAGAGGAATATGTTGTGATTGAGATGTATCTTTATCACGTGATGAGGACTTTGTCGATGAAGATTTTCTTCTTCTTTGAATGTTTACTGTCTTCCTTTCCATGGCCGATCGCTCTATTGTTGTTTCACAATCTTTAAACCCTACTTTTGTTATCAAACCAATTCCACTTTCTTTAAACCCTCATCTTTTTTCTTTTGCCTTTTTAATTTTTATTCCCCTAATTATATAGTGAACCATGTCCTATAAAATATAGAAATTAAACTAGAAGATCTCTAGCGAATTTAATTTTCAAAGCCATCATTATCGGACACTAAAAAGTAAAAATAAATATAATTAAGAGCTTAAAAGGAAATGTACTATAAGTAAAATTGATGTATCATCGGAAGAGGAAAAAAAAAGATTGGGGAATTCATAAATTAACGAAAAAGTCATTAGTACGGATTAAGAAAACGTTGAATGACTCTAAAACTGAAATGATACTCTTACGAATCAACAATAAAACCAGGGGCGGATCTAGAAATTTTTTTCAATGGGGGCAAAAATATAGTAAAAAAACTATCAAATACTAAATTATAAAAGAACATAAAATTATCATGTAAAAACTTTAAAACATGTTACAAAACCACTCGACGCTCATTTAACAATTGAAACCTTTTTACCACATTTTCATTTGTGACAGCTTCAAATAATTTAAAAAAAAACATGTTCTTAATTAAAAATTTAGAAAATTTTGAATTTATAGACTTATATTTTAAAATTTATTAATTTTATATTTTTGAATTATGTAACAAACTTCCATAAAATCTTAACCATATAATAAACATATAAACAATTGTCACTGCAAAAACTAATATAGTCATGTATAACATAAAAACCTATATAATGTTTTCCAGGAAACATAGTTATAAGCTTGAACTGATTAAATAAAATTAACTGACTAAAAAATAATGCTTATATAATAGAAACGATTGTAAAAAAAGCAGGAAAATAAACTCACAAATTGATAGTTGTTGATTTGTTGTCACACAAAGAAACCAAATGACTAAAGAAAAAGAAAATAACAAAAAATTAGGTCTAGATTAGTAAGTCTTCAATTTATATATTAAATTTTTTTTTGTACATGAATTAATGGGCTTTCCAAGAAAAAGAACGAAAAGTAGTTTTTTTTGTGGGGACAGATTTTGTTTTCTAATAATATTTAATAATTTTTTAATAAATTTTTAATAATTTTTTTTTTTTTTTTTGCTGGTGGCAGCTGCCCCCACCACTATGGCTGTGGGTCCGCCCCTGAATAAAACTCTGAAATGACACTCTTTTTATCAAAAAAAGGGAGTATCAATTGAATAGACAAAAACAAAGTTGTTGAGAAATATTGAGATTTCTTTAGTTATACAGAAAAATGTCTCTTTGAAGATTTTAAGTTTATTTGACAAAAAAGTATAGTTTTGTGTTTCTAATGAAGATTTTAACTAAATCATAATTTTATTTTATTATTTGGAGTGAAAAGTTATTTAGAGTTTAACTAAAGAAAATATAACTAGCCTCTATAGCTTTACAAAAAATGTACCTATGTAACTTACTAAAAAGTGGTCCACATCTAGAGAGAATAATTGGAAAAAAGCACTTCAAGCCAATATAATAACATCGTTTCGACATTTGCATTATTGTGCTGGCAAGCAACGCAAGATATGTCCGTTACGTTTCGAAGCATGCAGACAAAAGACTAAAAATAATAGAGGAGCCGTGGAGGACTCTTCTTCATCATCCTCTTCTTCTTCTACAATAATTAGAAACCAAATCAAGAAAACGTCTATACACAAAAAAACGAAAGAAATGGGAGAAATAATGGAAGTGAAACTATTGGGAGTATGGTATAGTCCATACGCCATAAGACCAAAGATCGCTCTTCATCTCAAATCGGTCGAGTATGATTACGTTGAAGAAGATTTGTTCGGATCCAAGAGTGAACTTCTTCTCAAATCGAACCCGGTTTACAAGAAAGTCCCGGTGCTGATCCACAACAACACACCGGTTTGTGAGTCTCTTAACATCGTTGAGTACATCGATGAGACGTGGAACTCGTCTGGACCTTCCATTCTTCCTTCTCATCCTCATGATCGTGCTCTTTCTCGCTTCTGGTCTTCCTTCGTTGATAACAAGGTCTCGTTTCTTATATTCTTTTTCTTTTTGGAGTTTTCCTTTGGTAATAACAAGCAAAAGCCTAGATGGTCTGTCGATTCAGGTGGCTCTTGAAAAAATACCATTTAACATGTTCTGGTCTCGAGACTCATAGTCTTAGGATATTCGGACTTAAAAGGCTTAATTTCTCTTAGTTATTTTCAAAAGAATTAAAAAAAGTTAGTGTTAGTGTACATGTTACAACTCCAATGAATCTCTCTCTCATGCATGGTTTGATCGGTCTTATAGGGGATACAGAGACCGTCCTATGTAAGTGGTTTTTAATTATATGACCAAAAGTTTGGAACCAAATACCTTGTCTTGACGTATAGTAGGGTTGTGGACTGTTTATTTTCAACACTAAAAGACAGTTTTTAATTGGTCGATGTTCGAAACTGAACTTGTCTTAACGCCTTAAATCTGAATTGTAAGGAGATTTACAAGGGGTAATGGTTTATTACGTAATAAGTGGATTGAAACTCTCGAAGGTGACAATATTGTTTCTTTGCGGCCTCGTTTATGTGTTCTATGCTAGGATATTATTAGATAGGGACACAAAGCAAACGCAAATAAACAATTTGTAGCTTATTTATTATTTTTAAACTCCTCTTTTTGCGAGTGCAGTGGTTTCCGGCTTTGAAATTGGCGGCAATAACCAAATCAGAAGATGCAAAAGCAAAAGCCATGGAAGAAGTGGAAGAAGGGTTGTTGCAACTCGAGGATGCCTTTGTTTCTATTAGCAAAGGGAAACCATTTTTTGGCGGTGAAGCAATCGGGTTCATGGACATTTGCTTAGGAAGCTTTTTGGTTCTCTTGAAAGCTAGGGAAGAGCTTAAAGGAGAAAAGCTTTTAGACGAATCAAGAACTCCTTCTCTTTGTAAATGGGCAGGCAAGTTCTTGTCTGATGATACGGTGAAGAATGTGGTGCCCGAGATCAATAAAGTAGCTGAGTTTCTACGTGAGCTTGAGGTTAGAGCTCAGTCCGCAGCTTCAAGATCTTAGATATCATCTTAGACATGTATTGCAATGTGCCAAAGTACGTACATGTGAAAAAAAAAATAACAAGTTTAAGTTTGTATGTTTATAGATATTGTCCCAAGATTATCACTATAAGCAAAATTTATGGGTTTAGCACTTTAAGCAAAATTTATGGGCTTAATCCAAGTTTGTATGTTTATAATTATAGATATTGTCGAGGTCAACCCAAGATTATCAGGCCAAAGTGTAATCTTCATTGTGCTAATTTTGCTTAAAGTGCTAATTTCTTTATTACAGTGCTAATATCTCTGTATTTTTTTTTTTAATTACTTCACTGCATCTACTCCTAATAAGACAAAACAAATATTAAATTTTTCCCTGTCAGAGATCTAGATCCCACAAATATATTTTATTAACAAAAAAAAAAGCTAACAATTATTAAAAGATAATCTCAATAACTAACAAAAAGAGAGTGAAATTGACCAATAACTACACAATAATTAAAATAATAAATACACAATAATAAATACTTAAAAATAATAAAACACCTTTTTCTGTAAAAAGACAAGGTCCCAAAGACCCAGCTAAAACTATATTCACACCAATCATCTTCAACATCTCCTTTCTTCTCTCTATCAATGGAGTTTTTTCAAAAGGCCAAAGCAGTTCGTCTACGGAGCCACCACGACAAATACCTAATCGCCGACGAAGACGAAGAAACCGTAACTCAAGAACGTAACGGCTCAGCAGGAGCAGCTAAATGGACCGTTGAGATAGTCCCTGGCTCAACCAATCTTATCCGTCTCAAAAGCGCTTACGGCAAATACTTAACCGCATCTAACAAACCTTTTCTTCTCGGAGCCACAGGAAGAAAAGTCTTGCAGACTAATCCTAGCCGTCTTGACTCGTCTTTAGCTTGGGAACCGATCAGAGACTCTGCTTTGGTTAAGCTCAAGACTCGTTATGGTCACTTCCTTCGTGGTAATGGTGGTTTGCCTCCGTGGAGAAACTCTGTTACTCATGATATTCCTCATAGATCAGCTACTCAAGAATGGATTCTTTGGCATGTTGATGTCGTTGAGATCCTTACTGAGACTTCCGATCACCACCACCAGCAGCCTCCGTCTCCTCTTCATCATTCCGATTCACTCGATTTCGCGCCGGGATCTCCTTCTAGATCTAATCGTTTCTTTAGACAAGAGGTAACTTTTTGGATCCAGATTGACTTTATTGGATTAGAAAAACGTTGACTTATGTTTTTTTGTGTGTGTGTTTGTGTGTGTGGCAGTCAACGGATTCAGTGACGATTGGATCGCCGCCGAAGTCGGAAGGGAGAGTGATATATTATCATGTAGCGGATGATAATGGTGAAGTTGAAGATGATTCAGTTGAGGTGATGTCGTTTACTTTCAAAGGTAATGGTGTTGAAGAGCTGACTACGAGGTTGAAAGAAGAGAGCAATGTTGAAGATGTTGTTGTTTGTACTCGTAGTCCGTTGAACGGGAAGCTTTTCCCGTTGCGTCTTCAGCTCCCGCCCAATAATGCAGACATGACTGTCGTCTTAGTGCCAAAATCATCAAAAAGTGAGTTTCTTTTTAGCCCAATTCCAGTTCAAATGGTTGCTTTTGTCACTGATGTTTGAAGGTGTTCTTTGTTTCCTTTGATGTAACAGTAGCAGAAGAGTTCATCAAGTAGAGATCTCTTTCTCCTTTCATAGTTTGAAGCTGAGCTGTGAAGTGAAGGCTATGGCGTCTGCAAATTGTTTGTTGTTAGTTCAGATAAGATTGGATTGACTTGGAGATACTGCTTGATTACCAAACTTATGATATATAGAAAATTCATTGCAGTGATCAATGATATTCACTTACTTGACTGTTTAGCCTCTTTTATATATATATATATATATATATATATATATATATATATATATCCGAGTGCCATTTTCCATCTCTCATGCTCAATAATCAATATCTTTCAATCATTTCGACTAGTTCTTGCTACCAGTAGTCTGAACAAGAGCAGGATCCGTCTTTGAAGTGATGGAAACGAACACGATCTCTCACAATGATCTCAGTGTTGAAGACTTTTGAGATCAGTTTAGTAACTTCGTGGCAATCGCTGCATACGCGTAGATTCTTGAATATACGGATTGGAGTCTGAGGTGGTAAGCTTATCAGTCCAAAAGCAATGGCAAGTCTCTCACTGTGCAGCTTGAGGGAGTACTCTTTGCTACCATCATTTGTTGCATCGACTAAAGGTGCTTGAGAGCAATCCGGTAAATAACCAATCGATCTGAGTCTGTCATCAATCACTTCTAACTGTTGGTATATCTGTTTCGTCTGAGGGTGCGACGTGTCTCCTGCAAAAAACTCATGGGAGATGCCATTTATCTCAATAGAACTGCATCCAGGCTCTTTTCTAATTCCATGTTCAGTCATTAGTTTTCTGACAATTCCAACATCGTTCCACCGGCTAGCTGAAGCATAAACTCTTGACAACAAAACATATGCGCCACTGTAGCTACTGTTGGAACTTTGGCTATCTTCCCTTGTTTCAATGATATGTCTAGCAATTTCTTCACTTAGCTCGACACTAGCACCTTTTTTGCAACAAGCATCGAGGAGACTTCTCCAGATCACTGCATCTGGTTTCATCGGCATGCTCATCACCATGTCGATAGCTTCGCTGATATAGCCTGCACGGGCAACAAGGTCAATGATGCAACCGTAATGCTCCAACACTGGCTCAATGCCATAATCTCTGATCATCATGTCAAAATACTGTCGTCCTTCGTTTACCATGCCTCTGTGGTTACAAGCGATGAGCAGGGCAACAAAAGTGACTGAGTTGGGTTTAATATTCTCTCCTTTCTTAACCATACGGTCAAAGCAATCCATAGCTTCTTCAGCTCTTCCGTGTATAGCAAACCCCAGAATCATTGCATTCCATGAAGCTAAATCACGTTTTTGCATCCCTTGAAACACTTGCTCAGCCATTTTCAAAGACCCGCATTTGTAATACATTTCGATCAACGAGTTCTTGATCAAAACATCCATAGCAACATCAACATCACATTTTCGCAACAGAAACGCATGCGCCCAAGTACCTAACGACAACGATCCAAGACCAGCACATGCGCTCAAAATACTCTGCATCGTATAACCATCTGGTTCAAACGATTTCTGCATTTTTCTAAACAATTGTAAAGCAGAATCAAACTCCCCAACCCGAACCAAAGCATCAATCATCGAATTCCATGAAACAAGACTTCTCTCAGGCATTTCATCAAACACTTTCCGTGCTAAATCCAAACATCCACAAGAACCATACAAATGAATCAAACCATTGTTAACATACACATCTCCACTAAACCCATGTTTCAAAACCTGACAATGAACTTGTTTCCCTTCCGATAACCCGAATATATAAGCGCAAGCTTTCAATACAAACGGAAACGTATGCTTATCCGGTACGGATTCACCTCTCTCTAACATTTTCCCGTAAAGCAAAAAGGCTTCTTCTTTCCTTGAAACATCATGAGCACATGCTCTAATGAGAGTGTTCCACATGAAAGAGCTACGGTTTTGGATCGAATCGAAAACCCGAAAAGCGTAGTTAACTTCGGAGAAGGAGGATGAGAGCTGGAGGATTCTGCCGTAGAGAAACAGAGTTGCGGGTTCATCAGGGTATGTAGTGCGGAGAGTGAAGGCGTGGAGTTGCTTGAGCTGAGACATATCTGAACATTTTTCTGATAAGGAGAGAATACGTTGGTGATGGTTACCGGAGACGGAGGCTGAGGGAGAACTTGCCGGTGGTACATGAGGAGATAATGGGTGGAGCAGAACACTGTTAGACATTGGATGATGAGTTCGTCGTTGGAGCCGAAAAGATAAGTATAACAATATTTTAAGTTTGAAACTCAACTCAAAATTTTTAATAAATTTTCTAATTTTGTTTGTTTTTCTGTTTAAACAATTACAAATTATATATTTTTAACAGTTAAAAAGTTATATACAGTATGTTCTTCAACTTTTAGTAAATTTACTAGATCATACCAAGTGTCAATATTACTGGTTGAATTTTATTTAACAGTATAATATAATATATATTTTTCGCTTTCTCTTTTCTCGCTCTTATCTTCGGTCTGAATATTGCAAAATGGAGCCATGGTCTTCCCCTCTTATTGTAACAACCCGTCCAGTGGGAACATCCGCCATGTGGCACACTTCCACGGTGGAAAGGTTGTTAAAAGGTGAGGACCTGGGTTCGAGGAACGCCAGGCACACCAATAACCTACCTGGTGGGCCAGTGGGCTGCGAGCAAGTGGGCTGCGCAGTTTGGGCCCATAGGAAAGAGGTTAGGGTCGATGCGCTGCATCGCTTGTAGCTGCCATGTGGCGGGGTGTGCCATGTGGTAGGGGTTCCCACCGGGCTGGGTTGTTACACTTATCTTCTGTATGATCTTCATAGGTGAAATCAAGTATTTCGACGGAGGTTTGAAGTAGCTATGATCTCTTTTCCGGTAGCGTTGGATGTGGAAAGGTGTTGATTGAGGTGTCATGGAGGTTAGAGTCTTATGGTGTCTTGATCTTTTTCCGTTGTGGTTCTGTAGTTGCTTGAAGATTGTGACAAGATCAGCTCGAGATTATAGAGCAAGATTCAATTTATCGAATATTGAATAAGTTAGCATATGAACTTATCCTGCTAATATAAATATTGTTTGTTAACAACTATCTTACCATGTACATACGATATTATTTAGATTTTTAATATGTTATCCTGGTCAGAAATAAAACTTTGGCTACTTCATTGGGAGACATGTGGATATGAGAAAATCGTTAATTGATCGAATATTGAATAATTTAGCAAGCTAAAATTCAATTTATCAGATATTGAATAAATTAACATGCTAAATTTATAATCTATCGAATATTAAATAACTTAGCATACTAACTTAGAATGTTAATAAAAATAGTATCCGTATAATAACTATCTTACTATGTGCATACAAATACTATTCATATATTTTAAATATCTTGGTACATAATATAAAAGTTATCACAGTAAATGAAGTGTCATTTAAAACAAAACTGACACTACAAGATTTTATAGGATACGTTATATGCTATTTAATTTTTCAAAAATTTATTGTTTATTTTGTTCGGGGCCAGTTGTGTAACTTCGTACAGGGTGAGTAGTGATAATTAATTTTTGTGTTATCGAGCATACCTTCTTCGTTTTTCAATTATTATAGTATGGATTTTTAACTAGCCCTTACTAGATCGTACCAAGTGTCTATATTACTGGTTGAATTTTATTTAACAGTAGAGTATAATATATATTTTAGAATAATTTTTTGATATATTATAGTAATAAATGAAAATATATCATCTATTTTTTTAAGATTGAATATGATTGCTAAGCATCTAGAGGAATGTCAAGCATTGCTTTAAGATAAGATTTCAATGAAAAATGAAACATATCGAGGTTTGGTTAAAGAGATCAGAGAAAGTGATTCAACTGATTCTAATCCATATCTGAAAAACTTGGGGAGAAGCAAAAAAATTATGTTGAAGAAATGTGTAGTCAAGATGAAGAAGTATAAAGAAGAGGTGGAGAAAAAGGTTGAAGGTTATATAAGATAAAAAGAAAGAGACAATGAGAAGTTAAAGGAGACATTATTGGAATTTGGATAAAAGAAAATAGGAGTGATAAGACAATTATGGATCGAACTAACATAGACATATAAAAAATTAGAGACGTCCACAACGAGCAATTCAAGTAACTGATTTTCTTTCCATTATCTGTATATGATTTTTAGTTATTTTAATCAAAAATATATTTGTAAGCTGAAAAATATATATTCTAAGAAAATGAATGATATTTAAATATAAATGAAAGAATATTTGTCTTGAAATAATCAAAAATTAAACATTATAGTATTTTGGCAAATTGTATGGTACTATATACCTACTTGAAAATAATCAATATGAATATACCCGCGCTACTAAAAATCCAAACACTTCAAGAAAATATGCATGCATATAATTATTAGTTAAAATCCAAATACTCTTACAAATATGAAGACATAAATAAAACCATATACTATTTGGGACTAAAACACGAAAAGAACGATTTTTTGGGTTGGCAAATCTTGTCAACCTTCCTCATCAATTTAGCCTTATCAACTCCTTCTCCTTTCACGAATACTAAGTTGGCACGGTCACTAAATACTATAGATTCAACTCCTGACAAAAAACAATTTGTCAATCATTATTTATAATATTAAAGGCCAATTAAAAACAAAATAATATATAAAAAACTATTAAAGTCCAATTAAAACTATATGTGATATATATATATATATATATATATATAATAAAAAATAAAATAAAAATATATTTGGGCTCAAAATAACCATTAGATTTTGATATTGTACCTTTAAAATGATTTATATAATTTCGAGCTTTCATCTGGACCATATCGTCAGTAGATCGAAGCTTGATTGTAAATTCTTCCTGTAAGAAGAAAATGAAATTAAAGATTTGAAGAAATTATTATATAAGCGGTAAAGATTTTCGGAGGTGTAAAATTATATTTATATATATATTAACAGGCTTCCCGCAATATTGACTGACCATTTTTCGAAAAATTAAAAATTTCAGAAATACAGTAGAGATGATGAAAAACTATATGATTGAAAGTTTTCAACTTATTGGCTTAGAATATATATATATATATATATATTAATATAAGTTGAATTATTAGAACATATCTTAAGAAAAGAAAAGAAATTAATAGATATATGAGAGTTTAATTCTAAGAAGATAAGGGGTAATTGAAATAAAAACTAAATACTTATTAAAAAGTAAAATCTGTAAGAAAATTTTAAAGTAGTTATGTTATCAACATTTCTTTATTAATAAAATTTATTTTATTGAGAAAAAGATAAATAAATAAATAAAATATTAATGAATAAAGGTTTAATTCTCACATATTTATAAAAGACAAAAGAATCTCATCTATGTATAAAAATGATACACTTGATCAATTTGTGAAAAATGAATTCATGCGATGGTGACCTGCAAATAGGAGATAAATGTTAATTGATCGAATATTAAAAAACTTAGCATGCTAAATATCATTTTATCGAATATTGAAAAAGTTTGCATAATAACTTAGCGTGTTAATATAAATATTATTCGAATAATAACTAACTATTTTATCGTGTGCATACGATATTATTCAGATATTTAATATTCCCTCTGTTTCTAAAAGAATGATGTTGTAGAAGATTTTCTTCTTTTTTATCGTGTGCATAAGAAGATTTTCTTCGTTTCTAAAAGATTGATGTTATTAATTTTATTTAATATATTTATTATTTTGAGAAAGAGAAAGAATGAAACAAAAATGATGAAATGTATAACGATTGGATCTCTTAGAGCAAAATTAACCCAAAGCTCTTAATATTTAATCTTAAGATTATTCAATTATAAGATAAAGATAAGAGTTGTAAATTGGTTTTTAGTTTTGTGAAGTGATTATTGGTAGGGTCTTAATTAGGGGCTCTTATGATGTTATTTTTTTATATTAAATTATATTTTGTAATTTTACAAAACAAAATAATTATTGCAAAGCACAAACTTTTTGTCTTACAATCAAGCCTTGCAAACAAAGGACAGACAATTAGGGGAATATATGCTTCAAGAAGCATGTGAACGTGAAGTATGGTCATTACCTTCATTAGCTTTTCAAGCTCCACATCTCTCAGTTCCTCAACTGTGGTGTAGCAATCAAAATCCATAATTTTATGATGAGATGGACTCGGCTCATATTCCTGGTCATGGCGGTTCTCCCAGCCTTTCACTTTCCCCAAACCTCTTCACAACTAAGATTTCACAATGGAAAACCTCTTTTTAATTTTTGGGAAATAGATATTATCTATCTTCTTCTGCATTTCGATGTAATTAACCATGATGAAATTCTTATAGAATATAAATTAAAAGTGCACAATAACCTCTACAGATCGAATCTACAGAGACCAAACAAAGTAAAATAAGAGTTACATGGACTCAGATAGTTTTGCAAAAAATAAACTAATTAAAAATATTGTTCTTGATCATACACATTATTCATCATGCTCTTAGAGGTGAGTTCATGTTAATTAAAGATCCATCATAGTTGCACTCGCTTCATACTTTAATTCATAGATTAAAAAAAAATAGTCATATAAAATATATATTTTTTTTAACAATCTGCTATTATTTTTCCTCGCCAATCTTGTGATAATAAAACAATGCAATCTCGTAGATTTCATGTCGATACAACATTATACGAGTAGAACACTATAAATTGGGTTTAATCAATAATCAAAGAAAAATCTTAAAACGACAAAAATTTATTTTTCTATGAATTATCTTTACAAAATTATCATATGAATAGGGAATTGTTTTTACAACTTTTAATTCTGTAAAGGAAACGTTTTAACAAAATCAAGGGCCAGAATATGTTTCCAAACGTTAAACTTTTAGCAAATCAGGTTACATGTGTCTCCAAATCTAAAAACTTTAGTGGGATGATTAAAAAAATTAGGATTCAATTTTGACAATGAGTTTAACAATCAGGATCATCATTTCCGTTTTTTTTCTTCAGTTATATTATATTGATTGATTGAAGGATGAGTAACCTATTGATAAGTGATTCTAATACTGATCCCACAATTTTTACCCTTAATTAATGTATTGCTCATAAAAGACAGTGATTTATATGGTAAACAAAGGAACTTATTTAAGTATATCGTTCGTATAAATGAATTTATCTATCATTTTTAGGTTTTATTGGAACACAAATTATAAGCAAAATACTTCCGTAATACTTACAAGAGTTCCACATCTCAAGCAACTACCATTATGAATCTTAAGGTATTGACTTATGGTACTACAAATATATAATTATTTAACAAAGATTTATCCAATATACACAAATCCATAAGTTATTACTTATGGGGTTTTTAGTTAAGACCCGTTCTGATAAATATGTCTTTCAGTTTTAGGATCTTCTTCTGTAGTTAGTAGGACACTTCATGCGCATGCTAACACCTAAACTTCACTAACAAGGTTATAAGATTCGAGAAAAATAAAAGTTTTCAACATTATAAATTTGTATAAACCATCAAAGGGGATTTATTGGTTTGTTTACTTACTATGAATCTACGTGTTGTCTTGGCAAAAATATGATTTATGTTTCCGCAAAAATTTACGGAATTAGATTTAGCGAAATATAGCTAAATTGAAATTATAAAAATTGTATTTTAATTTGGTATAATCATATTTTTAAATTAACAGCCTAATGATAAAAATACACCCTACCCTAGTTACACTTGTTTCACCCTAATCTTAAGTTATGCACTTGTGTTTTCTTTTTCTTTTTTTGTTAGGAGGTGTTTCTGTAAAATTTTATCCACAAATGAACGCACTAATCGTGTTTGGAGAAGGGATTAATGAAGATGAAATACAGAAGAAGCTAGATACCATTTATTTCCCAAAAATAAAAAGGAAGTTTCCCTGGTGTTTATTTTATTATTGATATAGTGTTTATTTATTTCTACTTATTTTATAAAAGTGTATTATCTCAATGGTATGGTCGAAATCAACGAGAGATACACATATTACAACAACCTACGTAGTATACTAATAAAAACCTACGTAGTATACTAATAAAAATGCGACTACTAGATTTCATTTCGATAAAAAAAAAAAATACGAGTCGAACAATAGAACTTGGGTTTAACCAATAATCAGAGCAAGATCCAAACACTTTTATAAAACATGAATTCATAGTTAAGCACTATACAATTATTTATGATCCAAATACTTATACAAATATAAGAGATTTTAATATATAAACACCATATCCTTATTTAGGACTAATCAAGCACATGAGAACACAATGGGCACTTCTTTTGTTTGTTTGGGTTATAAATCTCATCTATCTTCTTCTGCATTTCGGTATCATTAACTAATTCTCCAAATACGAGTAGTGCGTTCATTTGTGGATAAAAAGTTACCTTTTCAACTCCTACCAAAAAAAACAAAAATTGCAAATTTGTAAACATATTTAAAAATTTGCAATATCTTTTAAAATACTTTACTTTGGCTGAATATAACCATTGGATTGAGTTAACGTACTATCGAAACTGTAAGCACAGGTTATAGCTCTCTCCCTGTTATCTTGATAAGTATCTCCCAACTTGATAGTATAGTTTCCCTGAAAAAAGAGAGATAAAGCTGAGGAAATACATAGTTATGTATGCGTAAAACTAGATATATACATATATGTATTTCAACTGACCATTCTTTGAAAACTTATGAGTTTAGACTTTGACTAGAGATGATAAGAAAAAATCTGATAACAAAGTTTGCAAATTAGTGGCTCCTTAGAACATCTATTTATAGTGGACTATTAAAATTCACAGCTTTGATATGTTTATCTAGTTACAAACAATGTGATACATAGTAATATTCAGCTTCCAACATCTGTAATTTTTTTCTAAATAATAACTTACCTTAAATCTAAATTAACATTTTTATATGTCAATAAATCTTCTCAAAATATATATATTTCTATACTTTTATTTTTTCTAAATAAATGATTTTTAAAAAGTGAATATTTTATTTTTAAATGTAATTATATCCAATTAAATTTAATTAATTCTATTTACTAAATTAAAAAAAAGGTGAGCAGAGAGATATTTAACTATTTCCCCTCACAATATTCACTAAATAGAAAAAGAATCCATTCACCTAAATTGTGTTATTTTTTTTTAAAAGAAAAAGGATAAAATAATTAGAATATTTACATACATAATAAGAATACATTAAATAATTATATTTAATCCAATCAAAAATATTTAAATATAATCCCAATCAATTTGATTTATCGGGATTACATACAGAAATATTCTGATCATATGTAATTTTACTTTCTTAAATATTTGAAATAAATTATAAGACAATAGTAAAGTTAAAATTAGTTTATTTATTTATTTTATTTAACGCTGAATTTCATGTTACAAATAGTTTACTTTAGTTTTGTTGTTATAAAATTAAATACTATTCACAAATTTACAGTGTTAACTCTTGTGACAGGAAATTTGGAACAAACGAATGAGAAAGAAATTGATGGGTAAGTAATCCGCTTGAGATTCAATTCTCACCAGTTGCTAGGGCACCATAGAAACTGTTCAATTTGAGGTTAACATTTCCCTAGTGGTGGTTAATAAGGAGTACTTTGAACGTTAGATAGACGAGTGACTATACCAATACCGCGGATTTGACTTTACACATACCATATTTGTTTTAGTGCTACCCATTACGTACCCGACCTGAATCCTGATAGTCACGTAGTGTATATTCTATTTTTCAGAAGGCTAACAAATTAGTATTTTCATATTCATAAACTACAAATACAATTAATCACGACAATAATTGTCAAAGATAAGATTTGTCTCCCATCACATTATGCTTGTCATGTTCTTCTTCTACCTTAACTTTATCTCCTTCCTTACGCTTCCTCATCATTTTTGATTCTATCTCTTTAACTTTGTCTTTCTCTGCATTCTCAACACTTTCTCTAAACCTTCGTGAAGATTTCGAACTGTTCTTATAAAAAATGGGGGTTGATTACTACAACGTACTCGACGTGAATCCAAGTGCAAGTGAAGACGATCTAAAGAAATCGTACAGAAGACTTGCAATGAAATGGCACCCTGACAAGAACCCAACTTCAAACAAGAAAGAAGCTGAAGCTAAGTTCAAACAAATCTCTGAAGCTTACGATGTTTTAAGTGATCCTAACAAACGTCAGATTTATGATCAATACGGTGAAGACGGACTTAAGTCTTCCGATGTACCTACCGCGGAAACGGCGTCGTCTCAGCAACGAAACTACTCTTCCGCTGGATTCAGGTATTATCCACGTGATGCTGAAGATATTTTCGCTGAGTTTTTTGGTGCATCTGAAAATGTCTTCGGCGGTGGGAGGTATAGAAGTGCGGACGCGGGAGGTCAGACGAATAGGAAAACTCCGGTGAATAGGAAAGCTCCGGCGATTGAGAGTAAACTTGCTTGTACTCTTGAAGAATTGTATAAAGGTGGGAGAAGGAAGATGAAAATTTCCCGCGTTGTTCCTGATGGTTTTGGGTTAGTATTTCTCCATTTACTCTCTCTTTTACTCATGATCTTGATGAGAAATACCGCCATTTTCGATAAGTTCATTCGTATTTCTTTGGTTCATGTGGTATCCAATGGATGATCTTGTGTATATGTTTCTTATTTCTCTGTTTTTGTGATGGATCTTGAGCATTAGTTATGTTAATATTTGTTTTCTAGTTGCTATGTTTGATTTTTCTTAGCTTAGTTTGGTTTCTTGATTGTGTCAATTTATTAATTATGTTTTGATTTCAGAAAGTCAAAGCCAGTGGAAGAGATCTTGAAGATAGATATAACACCAGGATGGAAGAAAGGAACAAAGATAACATTCCCTGAGAAAGGAAACCAAGAACCCGGTGTTACACCCGCGGATCTCATCTTTGTTATCGATGAGAAACCACATTCAGTTTACAAAAGAGACGGTAATGATCTGATTGTAGACAAGAAAGTTTCACTTTTGGAGGCTTTGACAGGGCTCACTCTTAGCTTAACAACACTAGATGGGAGGAATCTGACTATCCCGGTTTTGGATATCGTGAAACCGGGTCAGGAGATAGTGATTCCTAATGAAGGAATGCCCATCTCTAAAGAACATTCCAAGAGAGGAGATTTAATAATCAACTTTGAGATTTGTTTCCCCTCAAGGCTAACTTTGGAACAGAAGACAGATCTCAAGAGAGTCCTTGGTGGAACCGGTACTAACAACTAGTTTCAAGTAAGCTCTTGAATTCTAATGTCAATTCAGCGTACATATACAGATTGATCCTTTTTCGGGTTTTGATATCATCTCTTTATGGCGAAATACTAAACAGGATTGATCGTTTTTGGTTGGAAAATTTCTCCTTAATGTAATCTATTTTTTCAGGATTCTTGTTTCATAATGTTATTTTGGACAAGGTATACTAAAATCTTCTTGTAACTTTTGGTTTTTAGCTATCTTTTTTTACCTTGGTTGGACTAAAATTCATACAAATATGACTGCAGCTTAAGATAGAGATGATATCTTTTTGTTGCTAAGATGGATTTGTCCATTATTCATGTCAAAATACAAAAGAAATAACTCTTTAAATGACATCTCAAGGGTGACCAAACATTTTGTAGCAACTTTATTCACATTCGACAAACCAAATGGTAGAAAACCCAAATTCAAACAATCAAAACACACTCACAAGTAAACTCTTGTTTTGTTTCTTTTAAGGAAACAAAATAAAAGCCTTAAACATTATATTTTTCAATCTTCTTCACAAGCTCAACAGGTTTGGCTCCAACAACCCTATCAATCTCTTCTCCTCTCTTCACCAAAACAAAAGCTGGAAGTGTCATAGCTTTGTATGTCCCAGCCACATCCTGGAATATATAAGAAATAGTTTAGTCTTGAAACTCAACGTTCATGCATGGTTTTATCTTCTAATAAATCCATATATAAGATGATATCTACAAGGAGTAAAAAAGAAAAGAGTAATTACCATTAGCCTATCCACATCAACCCTAGCAAACACAACGTTTGAGTACTTTGAAGCAATCTCCTTAACTCTAGGTGCCATTGTTTTACAAGGTCCACACCATGCTGCTGTGAAATCAATTACTAGCTTCAAAACCGAACAGCAAAACAAAAAATTTCAGTTAGCTTAAGTAAAATCAAAACAATTTCATGTATATGTAAACAAAACTAGAAAAATCTAAATCATATAATATTCACTACAAACATCTTTGATGAGAGGTTAGATTGGTGAAAGAATCGGAATACATTATACGTGGTTTTTGAGTAATGCATACCAATTTGTCTGAACCTTTCATTGAATCAAAGAGAGATCTCCATTGTCTTCTAGACTCGATTTCAAGAACCAAGGCACTCTTGGTTTCCATTGATGAATGAACATCATGGACAGATGAAACATTGGAACCCATATTATCTTCTGAACGTGTATGTATAAAGAAATGATATGTTATACTTATTTGTTTGTGACTGATATACAAAGAAAAGATAGATATAGAAGAACTATATATAGCTTTTAGTCGAAGAAGTTAATTTGTTAATTGCATAATATAAGTAAGTACAATGGAATATGATTCAATCCTTCTATAGCCGTTGAATATTTTTTGTAAGAATATGGAGGCTTATCCCTATTTGATTTCGCTTTGTGTTTTTGAGGTTCCATTTAGTTGTTTAATATTCTCCACTACATAAAAATAAAGCTGGTTGCAAAAGAACTAGCTGGAGTAACACATTTGCAAGCTAGCTAATTCGTTTAATTTTCTGCGGCAAATCAATTTTTTATATAAAAATGATAGGTAAGTTGATCTATCTATATTTACTTTGTTTATTTACATAGCATAAATAATATTCCCTCTATCCTAATATAAGATGCTTTATTTCTCTTTTCGTTTTTTTTCGTATAAAACTTTCTCTAATTTCTATGTGTAATTTATTTATCTTTAGTTACTATGTTATAACCATTTGTATTATACATATTTTTCTGTAGATAAAAAATGTTTAAATTAATTTTAAAATAATTATATTTTGTGGAAATATTTACAACAACAAGTTATGTTATTCAAATTTTTTTGGTTGTAAGTAAAAAAAACTTGGAAAATTGGACATGATGAATATATAAATTAGGGTATAGTTATATCCGTAAGTGAAATAATCTGCACCATCCAATATACGTTAATATTCTACTTAATTTTGTTTTATGTATGTAAATACTAATAGGCTGTTTGATGCTCTCGTGCTTATTCTTGTTATATATCTTCCTATTTACGGGTTACTTGTGCCTTTAGTTTATAGTAACGTAAATAAAAGACTTACATGAAAAGAACAAAAAAAACAAAAAAAAGGTGCAAAATTAGACGAAACATGTCATTGCAAATTTGTAATGTTGTTTGGTGTGAAAGAATAGTTAAGATAGCTGTCATCAAACTCTTCCTCAACTCCTTCTTATTCCATTTTGGTACATATAGGTATAATTGTCGAAAATGATTTTGAGATTAACAATTTATTCGATATTGGGAGGGGACAAGTCATGCATGTACGTACATAAACTTTAACTTTTTATCCCATAAACTTTCACATCATCCTCTCCCACTCAAAACTATTATAGTAGGAATGGTGATTCAAAAATTGAGTTCGATGGTGATCGAATATGTTTTGGAACATATTGGAAGAGTTTAAAAGTAACAGACTTGAAAATATTACTTCGATTTTTTAATTTTTTTTTGTCGATTTCTAATACAGTTAAAGGAATGTATAACAAATTTTGCTATAGGATTTTTGTCAAGAATAAATAAAATTATAATACTCCATTTAAAATGATTTACAAATATACTGTTTGTCGAGTTTTTTATACCTTGTTATTTTAAATACATACAAATTTTTGTAGTACAATCATATAAAATAAAATATACCAGTTACTTAGACAAAAATTATCACTTAGACTTTATTTGATAAAATAATATTTATCATTTAGATTTACTATAAATTTATTTAGTGCTAAGTCCTAACAAATTTTATGTAATTTCCTAATGTCACATCTACTTTATTAGGCGAATCACTTAAAGTCATATGTATTTTAGTGCCAAATTTGTTACATGGTCAGACGCTCGTTTTAAATTTTCATTACTCCTCACATAATCTTTAGAATATACCATATATATTCATACAAACAAATTAGTTTTCAACAATTTGAAACATATAGTTAGTAAATATAAATAGTTAAAAGAGCTAAATAATCTTTTTTTATTTTGTTAAACTTTGCAGGATTTTTTTTCTTAGGAAATGATGGGATCACTAATCACATATACAGTAGGAAAAAAAATTTTAAAGTGTAAAAAGAGTAAAAGAGTAATCTAAGAAACACCACTGTTTAAAGAACTTACCACAAGTTGAAAAGAAAACATGTAAAAATACTTCTTGATTTATGTCCTTCCTATGTATTTTGAAAATTTGGAAATGTTTAGTTTAGAGAATTTTTCAGTGTTCATCTTACTACGTAGAGAAATCTTAGTCCTTGTAATTCATAAATCAAACTAATCACTTTTATTATTAAAAACAAAGTCATAGATAAGATTAATTTAGTTTTTCTTTAAATTTATTCGGTTTTGACTTTTATCTTTATTTATCGAAAAAATTACATAAATTTGGAAGACATTCTTCTTTTCCATTATAAAAAATTTAAATTGGTTTGTCAATCGTGAGGGTCGCATGAGTGCTATCCACATATTTTCTTATTTATTCCTACCTCGCTCTAAAATGATTCTGATATATTTGTCCACAATCTCAAGAATTTTATTCCATGAAATATCAGCCATACAATTTTAAATCATTGATTCTCTCTCTTTTTATTTTGTGTAGGATGATGAATAACACAAGTCGTTCAATATCGATTCCACTGTAGTCTACTTTGTTGCTACTAATTAAGCTATATATTACAGTTTGGTATAAAATACTATAATAGTTCAGTATAATTAGTTGTATAATTCAGTACAAGTGCAAGTGCTTTTTTCAATGAAATTTAGAGTGATTTAAATCAGTAACCTTTTTAGCTTAATTAATGACTATTTTATGATCAAACAAGATGTTTCATGCATGAAGAAATCAATACGCCGATAAACCTAGAAAAAGAATGAGGTAGCTATTCAAATTCCTCTTTGGTGAAATTATAGATTATCATTTGAAAGAGTTTCAAGATTGTTTTCATAGAATTATCATTTGAAAGAGTTTCAAGATTGTTTTCATAGAATTATAATTTGAAAGAGTTTCAAGATTGTTTTCATAGAACTCAAATTCATATGTTGCATTGCATGTACGTACATGAATATATATCATCATAATAAGATTAATATCAATATTTATAATGATGATGTAACCTTATGTTCAAAAGCTAAGGCTAGACACACTATATCACACTACACTGAAAACAAACAAGCCATATGCTTGCGCTTATTCATTCACACAACTCATCATAGTAACCAAAAATAAACCAACTGCATATAAATCTAACCTAAACAGAAAGAGTAAAGAACAACATTATGAATTTTAAGGCCCAATATGTTTCGCTATTCATACCATTTCACACCCTTGAGTTTCTTTATTGTCCCAGCAGGGCCAAAGCCCATACTTCGCTAAAGCCCCATCAACGATGTTCAATGCCTATCACACAAATACAACTTTTTGGTTACATTCTCTAACTTTTCCCCAAAGGTTACATTCCTTTCTTATGGCTTATTTCGGCTTATGACGTAACGAAACATTTCACTATCAAGTTTGGGTAAAAAGAAACTGGTGTGGTGTATATTGCACATTCGCTTTCTCATAGATTCTAAAGCGTATATATAGAAAGAATAAAACTACAACTATAACTTCTGATGTATGCATCGATTTATTACGCATGTCGTAATTTATAAATACTACATGCATAATTTTATTCACGTATCTACATCGTCACTGTATATGTAATATGTGTATGCTTACGTAGTCGCGTACATTACATATTAATGAAAATTTCCAATGCATACACATCTATTTTGATAACTTTTAGGTGTTCGGGATTGGTAATGAAGAGTGGCTAATAATAAAGTCCAACAAGAGTTAACTTAAATAACAGTAAATTGGCGTATTATAAAATTTAATCTGTATAATTTTTAATTTGTATTGGTTATTATATATAATAAATTTTGATACCATGTTAATTTTGAACTGACAAATTAAAACACATATCGAATAAAACTATTAAATTTAGGTCGAAATTAACAATGATCGTAATAGTGTAAATCAACACAACATTCACTTTTTTTTTGGTTAATAATTCTTCTATTAAGTGGTATCCCAAATTCCCAAGTATGGAAAAGATTTCTCGAAGTGTCCAATCATATCAATTTGGTACGAAATTGAGGGTGGGATGGTAGAATTATGTCTATTACATTATTACAAAAGTTTAATCATCTTGTTTTTACTTTGTGGCATATGCATGGTTCATTATTTTTCAACTCGAAATCCCAAAAATCTAGCTTCCACTATAACATGTCCACCTCTCTCTTGTTCTTGCTGTTAAAATTCTCCACATGTATAAAATTTGATACTAAGTGGGTTTCATAATTCGATGCTAAATGTATAAAGATATATATTATCCACGTCATTATCTCCTCGAGATCGTTCATAACTTGATAGCGAAAGTAAAAAGTCAAAGTCTTTGACTTTTGTAGCTAGACTAGAATCAAGGCACTCTTTCAAAAAATTGTTTTCCCAAAAAAAATATTCGTAAATTCCTTTTGCTGATAAATAAAAGAAATAAATCTATAGTATGACATTACTGGTTAAATCAGTTTTTTCTCTATTGAAAATAATTAACTCCTTAACTCTAACACTCTAACTTATATCTAACTTATATCTACATGACAACACAAGTGGGAATTATACCACTTGATCTAATTTTGTTTCAGCTAGAAGATAAATGTTGTTACTTGTAAATTTCCTTTTATTTTGTATTTTATATGTCCCTTCATTATTTTGATTCACTGAAGATGACATAAAATTAGTTTCCTAATCATAAGAAAGAAAAAAATAGTGACAAGAAACGTAAAGTGAGGAACAATTGTTAGCCGTTCAAAACAAAAAAAGAGGACAATTGATGGATTAGGACTATTGATGGACATTAACAAGACTAAATGATAGCGATTTGAATTGTTGTGACAACGATTTCGTCGGACGATATGGAAGTCAAAGAGTTTCACTATACACTACTTTGGATTTCAAGTGTATTCATTCATATTATTGGCATTCATATACAATTAATACACCATTCACACCTCAAGACGACTAATCCACAACTCTAATTGAAATAAACATTTTTAAAAAAAAAATTATTATACTTAATTGAAAAAGAAACTTTTCTTAAATACCATGAAAATAGGTATTTTTAAAAAATACCGTTACAAGTTTTATTTTTCAAAAATACCATTTAAATACATTTTCCAAAAATATCACAAAACTAAAACTAATATTTTTAACATTCAAAATTAATTTCTAAATTCTAAACACTATTCCCTACCCCTAAAATATATACCCTAAATATAAGTAATCAACCTAAACATTAAAAAAAAAATATTTTACACCTTCAAAAATCAAATTTTTATGTTTATTGTATTTTTGGAAAAATAAAACTTTGTAATATTTTTGGAAATAAAATCAAAATTGTGATATTTTTGGAAGAAAAACTAAAATAATGGTATATAAAGAAATTTCTCTTGAAAAATTATAGATATTTAGAATTTAGAATTTCTGTCTTTTTCATGTTACTTTATAACTTTATTGCATTCATTCTCACGTTGTTGTATTATCACATTTTAGCAAAACAACATGGTGGAAAATAGAGAATTGATCAGTCCATATAATTGACTTTTCAACACTCATTACTCTGAGCATGTTCAATGCATATATTTGCATCGGGAGTTTTGATAAATCAATAATATTTTCTCTGTTTTATATTAGTAATCGTATAATAGATTAGAAATTTATTTTTCAAATAAGTCTCATTTTTATTTATTATTAGTAAATATATGATGAAATTTATAATTTTATCTTAATAAAGTTTAATATATTAACCAACAATTTATTTTTAAATTAAGAAATTTTAATTTTAATTTTATATAATTTGTCGGCTGATTTGGTCAGTTTTGATAAAATAAAATCTAAACTTTTCTACTGTTATCTATTATGGCCAACATATAAAATCACAAAGATTTTGATTTCTAGTTTCCAACAACCCGAAGACCAGCTAACACTTGTTTTGTGTTTTAAGATTAAAATAAATCATAATTTGCATCTAAGTAAAACGTTTTTAATCATCTTTTTCTCGTGTAAGCGAGAAGAAGAGTATTTGGTCTTCTTTTTGGAACTAGAAAGTGTTGTACGTAAAATCGTAATCCTAGCTATAGAACAATCGCAATGTTTATTTCACTTCCCAATAAAACTTTTAGGTTTTCTTCCACTCACAAAATATGTATTGAGATTTTTTGGCCCCCCTCCTACATGTGACATGTCACACCATGAAAACACTACTTTTCTAAATTGGGGTGATGAAAAGGTCCTATTCTTTTATAGAATATGTCAATTTTAAAACCAAATGAGGAATTGTAAAAAAAAAAGAAAAAAAAGATGCATTTCATTTTGTCAATGAAATGCAATTCTTGTAGCATAGATATGACATGATTCCCCTTGACACTATATATTTCATCATTCTTACTAATAAAAGTGTCCTTCTAAAATTATTTCACACATAACACACACACACACACATATTTATATATATATATATATATATATATATATATATATATACTAAATTAAAACTATGTCATATTATTTCGTAATCATATTTTTCAAGTTACAAAATTAATTGATAGGGACTAAATTGGATTTTTTAATAAAATTATGTATCGACAATACAAAACAATATTTGTGAAACAGTTCAGAAAATACCTCCTTTTAAAAAAAATTGAGAGAATATTTTTTTGTATGAATATAAAATTATATTTAACAAAAAGAACTTTGGAAAACAAGCACAACCTAAAGATTCAATAAAAATAGAGAGAATAACTTTTAATTTTATTTTTGAATGTTGGGTTTTTTAAGTACAAGCAAATTCTCTGTTGATATTGTTCGTTTTAGACCCATAGTTCAAGCCTTCACGGATTTGTTGTGTAAAAACAGTAATTTACACAAGCATGTTATGTAAAACTATTTTTTGTGTCACTAAGTCTCTAACGCATAGGCTACTCTATATATACAATCTTTATACTCATAATAATACCATAACGCAACACTAGTACACACCTTTAGAGTATATGGTTGAATACTGATTTTTCAACTATTCTCCAATTATATAGCGTAGGAAGTGTAAGTTTTTTTTTTCTTTCTATATACCATATTAAAAAATAGGTGTAATATATGCAGATTCATCATTTACATCTCAAATTGAATACAAGACGTGTCATATATATACATGTAAATAAAAAAGACTTGTCATATAATTGTTTCATTTTCTATATTCTATTTTCTTAGCAACGAGGTCGCATCATTATAATTGCTTTTGAAGAATTTTATGTCCAAAAAGTTACGAACGATTTTTAGCCATTCAAGGGGGAGAGAATATCGGCTTTATAGCCCAACATGGATTTGTATCATCCTCCATTTTCAGCAAAATATCATATGGAGTTTGGTAAAAGCATTAATTAGCTCTAGTGGTAACGTCTTCCACTGTTTGATCCATTTGTTTCTACATCAATGTTACATTCTCATATTGTCATTTGTACAATTTATAAAATCTCTATCGAGTATTAACCATTTGTTTTAGAAGGTTAAGTTTAATTACTTCTACTTCTATATAAGTGCATGGTATCTTGTAACATTAGTATTATGATAATCAATGATAATTTGCACAACAAGCATGTTTAGTGTTTTTATGAATGTATGCATGAACATTGATAATATACGTCATGATCCAAGATCATTAGGTGCTGACGATGTAATCGCACATTGTTTTCAACTATTGTCTAACCTTGACTCAAATACCACTTTGTAACTTATCAATCATAATGTTAATGGACCTCCAATTCTCTGGAAACCTTATTGACCCCTTTGATTCACTTTTCAGTCACAATCGATCACTCATCTAACAACAGTTCATACACGAACACGACTTGTGGATTGTATACGTACCCGTCGTAAGAATGATAGTATATTAACTAGTTGACTCTTTATATCATTTGACATTTGTGATGCACAATTCAGGGGTTAATACATATTAGGTATCCAGAAATTTTGGATACTATACACTATATAGGTTATAACTGAACTGATATTTTAGTGGCTCACCCTATTCAACTAGTGAACCGGTTACATTACATATTCCACATATCATGGATACTGAAACCAATTTATCCAAATATTATTACTACCAAAATTACGAACAATACTTAGGTTCACCTATAGTGATAAACCCTTTTATTGACTTATTTATTTTAGCCAATAAAGTTGTATTATATCAGATTATATTTGAATAGAAATTAAAATTTGCAAATTATGAAGTCAAATATTTTCTAAATAATATATATCCAAAAATTATGTAAGAAAAGAATATATAAACTACTAAAAATAGTATTCTTACATCAATCACTTATTGGTCCCTGAAATATCGTAACGATACGAAGCCAAATATGGTCAGTCTGCCATACTATTTACTCAATACTCACCATACCATTGCCACTGTTCCTGCGCCACATTGTCGCTAAGTAGTGACTACCAACATGTCACTGCACCTTTTTCATTTTTTATAATGCTAATTAAAATATATTACTGAAAAATAAAAATAAAAGTTACAGATAATACCCAAGCACAAATCAACTGGCCTGATGCTTTTAAGAGTTTGATGGAAATGCATATAACCAATAAGCTTGGCAAAAGCAAAGGCCATGGCAGCTCTTGGTAATAAACTAAGAATAACCATTTTAATTGCTTGCTCGAATCGACCAGATTAGTTGACAATATTGTAATAAAATTTAAATAGCAAAACAGCATGTGTGCAAACTATTGTAGAATATACTGCCCATGTTTTAACACTAAAGTTTTTATAGATCATCTATGTACTAACATACCTATGGATTAACACTAAAGTTTGTATAGATCAACATTCACAGATTTTTTTTCAACTTACATAATTTTGGACGTGACTTCTTTTGTTAATGGAAAGTAAAAATTAATCCAAATATGAGCCAAAGGGATTGTAAAAATTGATCCACTACAGATTAAAGAACAAAATTGTGGCCACTTTTAATATGCGGCTACCAATGCTATTGTTTTCGTTTCATTGTACTTATGATTCAAATTTTCAAACTCACACCAACCTATGTTTCATCTTCTTTTAATATTATAAAGTTACAAAGCTTTTCACTATAGTCATTTACAGATGCATTGCACTTGGAACTTAGACACCATTTTTCCAGTTTCACGCCGACAAGCCATTCTTTGATTGCCGCGTGTATAAAAGATCCAATACTACAATTGATTTTTTAAAGAACTTATTATATGGTCTTTTAGATTTTGACAAATCTAGCAGAAATTATTAGATTTAGGGTCTATATTCTTCTTGAATCTAAAAAAAAAAGTTGTTGAAATCGGTATTTAGACTCAAACATAGTTTGATTCCATAGCTAAAAGGTAAGTAGTTTCATAGTCCAACGTAGAAATGATATCCAAAAGAAACCATTACAATCTTTCGAGAGGAGTTCAACACTCGTGGTTAAAGATCTTGTAGAGGTGACAATGCCACTTATCCTAAAGGATATTGACCATATAGTAGATTTGTATGTCCCAAAATTAATTTATCCGAAGACAATTACATGTTATTTTAGATGGTGTATATAGAATTTGAAATGCAAATATAAATTAACCATATTCTTCTTTTGCAATATATGTTTATTAGAAATGTGACCAATTATCCGAGATCCGATTCAAGAACCGCTCCGATCCGTTTTTTGAAAAACAATATATCTGAATTGAATAGAATGGAATTATATCCGAATAACGAAAAAGTGTATTCGATAATTAAAATAAAAAACCAGATATCCATATATGAAATATTTTATAATAATAATAATAACAATAATATTTTGTTATTTATATTATATCCAAATCCGGTCAAAGTTTATATTATAATAATATTTTTTATTTTTCATATTTATATTATAAAAATATTCTTTTGGGGAAAATTGAATGCAAATATTCACGGATTTCCAACTATTTTAGAGATATCAAAAACATAGATATACTAAGAAATTGAATTTGGATATTACAACTACAGATCCGTCGGATAATGGATCATCCAAAATATCGGAGTATCCTTCAACGACTAACATGATCTCCTATTTATAACAACATAAAGTTCACTAAGTATTTAACAAAATGAAAAATTACACATAGCGATTAGCACTTATGATAATATACATGTCGATAATGAACACACGTCCTAGACTCCTAGATTGAAATATTAAAATGGGAAGAAGCTTTTGACGCTGCATTTGACTTTTGTTTTTGAGGATAATGGAACCATAATGCAATGTTAAAAAAAAACTAAGCAAAAAACTTGTTAAAGAAAATATAGAACTATAATGTGTAACGTTTAGAGAAAACAACATGATACATTGATATGATGTCTTGTGGGTAATTCACACCGACAAACCTTTTTGAGTTGCTTCCCTGTCTTTGGTTCTACACACAGAGAGATCAAAACCACACCACATTACTATTTGCATTTAAACAAAAGAACATTAAGAAAAAAAAAATTAAATACTTAAAGAAATATTCCTTAAATCTAATCATTTCTATTCAAATAAGTGCAACACACTCCAACACCTAACCTACCGATTTCTTCATACGATATACCTTTTTGTATTAGATTAGATTAGATTAATGAGTTGGAATCATTCCATGGTATAGTAAACCACTTGGATAAACAATAGGCTTTTTAGATAATAGAGATTATAAATTGAATTACCGACAAATGGAATTTATAGGCGTTGTGAATTTTGGGAACCCCTAATCTTGTAGTGATACTTATTTCCCGACCAAGTGACAACATTTATTTATTCATCTTCAATACTTCAGAGTAATTGAGGAGATTATGTTTTGTTTTGCGTCATATTTGATGTATTTAGTTTCTTGTTATTCACAATTAACATTTAAAAAGTTTATGTTAAATTTAATTCATTATTATATACATATATATATATATATATACATATTTTAACCCGTGTTTAGGCTTGAGTGTTTATTTCCTACCAAAAAAAAATGCTTGAGTGTTTATTCAGGCTGGTTTCAATTTATTTTATACGATTTTGACTTTTTTGGTTCTTAAATCGATAGGGATAAAAACTAAAACTTTTCTACTAAACATATACATTAAATTTTTAATATAAAACTAAACATGAATGATCTAATGTATAATATACTCACTTAGATTCTGTATCATCTAAAAAATATTCGAATAAAATCTTCTAAAACATTTATATCGAAGTTTTTCTAACCTTTAAGATCATAATGTGGTTAAATAATTTAGCTCTTTTGTCATCATTTTTCTTAATATTTTTATTTAAAAAATACTATCAAAGACAGTGAAATGTTACCTTCCAATCACCAACCACTACCGTCAAGCACCCAAGAAAGTTGCATTAGTCTCTACACTATAACAAATCGTCTTTAAGCACGTCGCAATTTATTAATTCGTAACTAAATTAGCTTTTTGGAAAAATACATTTTCCACAGATTAAACTGCTTTTTGTTGTCATTTTGCAAAAGCATTTATTTGTCCATACATATTATATATATATATCAAATCAAATACATGCGCATATATATTATATCTTATTAGTAGACGACTGAGCTTAAAACAGGAAAATATTAGCAAAGAGAGAGCCGTGTAGAATTTGGAACTTGAGGAAAATCAAAAGTGGCAACCCATAAATAATTAGATGTTAAAATATTACCAAGAAAACGCAAACGACGACCACGCTTCAGAGTATGAACAAAAGAGGAAGAAAAGGAAAGTAAAAGACAGAATAAAAGAGAAACCAGAAAAGTACAAAAATGGATGTACTTAACCCCAAAATTATAAGAATAGTTAGAGAGATTAGTTTAAACTTTATAATTACAATATTCCTAGAATAGTACAATTCTAGAGATTGTTTTGACACCTGACCTCATGGTATATAATGATTTTATAGGAAGTTTGCTAAATAACAACTGTTAATATTTATTTGTTTATCCAAATGATCATCTGGATCATTGTAATAAAAAAATTAATCACATTTTGACCAGAATAATCACTACATTTCGTACAATAATATATATGTTTTTTAATGTTAAAACATATATAGCAGCTAGCATGTTACTTAATAAATTTTATTACCCGAACAAGCTTTCTAAACCAGTCTCATGAATAAAAAGAACATATCATTAAAGATAACTACATATTACATGTCCAAATTTGGAGGTTACAGAAAAAAGTATGACATGCTTTTTGGTCATACCAAAACAAACAAAATTAAAATATTGGCATTCCACAAAAATCGAAAGACTAAACACGTAAACATGTATTTGCATGAAAACATATTCATGCCTTCCTAAACAAAATGAGGCCAAGAGTCTAAGCCAAACCTCCCTTTTTCTCGCATATATGTGTCAATGTGTGTGTAATATACGAGTTTTTGTTTTGGGGTCTCGTTCACGTTGAAAAAGTTTGCAGAGAAAGAGACCAAAAGATAAGGGGTGGGTTCATTTTTAACAGAATATAAATCCAAACAGAGCCCAAAAAGATCTCTGAATTAGAATAGAGTGTTTATTATTTCGTTAATGAATTCGAATAGAGTTATCATGATCCGTTAACATGAACTATTTGTAGGTTTTTAAGCCATTTCTTATGGAAGAAAACTTCTTATTATCACGACCAAAAATAGAACTATTAGTTTTATTTTATTTAAACATCATTAAAATATTTTTCTGAAATTACCACAATATTTAAAATTTCAAAATATGATTTTTTAAAAGAATTTCTCAATTTTTTTCTGGTTCTCCGAAAATATGAACAAAAATAATTATGTTGTGGAAGATTCAAGATGTTTATCGTACAAGAATGAGTTAAGTAATGTATTAGACCTAAATAAAGTATGATGAGACAAGTGAAAGAGAAACAGAGTATGATAGCACAACACAAAAGCAATACACAAATATAATTTAACACAATCCTTATCAACAAATACACTATGAAGACCCTTATTAATTCCACTAAACTACAACCAAATACTTTAAACATGCACGATGACAGTGAGCTGTATCTTGGAAATTCATATAAGTGACACAAAACTTTTGACTCATATATATTATACGTTGAAAAAGTATATGAAAATAGTAGAATGACCAAACAAGTAAACATCAAGAAAAGCATAAAATCTAATGTATTTAACCATCCCTTATGCCCATCATTTTCACAAACCCACACATACACATAGTTCTATACTTTATAACATTCCAAAATTCAACCAATGTATCATAATTAAGCATCAAACTAAATCAATAAAAAATGGAATATATGTGGTGGGAGAGAGATCCACATCTTTTGTAGAAAGTGCGTGTGGGGCTTAACTGTGAGAAGAATAGTGAGAGAGGAGAGACACACGGCGTTTTCGTTTCTGCCTAGAATCTACACTTAGTGTTATACGTAAGGCCAAAGAGTCAACGACTTTGGCTCCCCCTTCTCTTCACCTCTTCTCTATTATAAATTGAAGGGCCAATACACAACTCTATTTGTCCTCAAGATAGTAAAGACAAGCCAAATAAAAACCAATCTTTCTTCTATCTTCTCTCTTCTCTCTCTCAATATCTTTCTCCCTCTCTCTCTTTCTCTGGCACAACTAAAGTAGAGATATAGGGAGAGAAACTTTCGTTTGTGAGTGATGGCAGAGATAAACAAACAAAGCAACAAATGGGAACAAGAGGAGGTTAGTGATGAGATGAATAATTGGGAATTGGCTGAAGAAGAAAGTGTTGACTGGAGAGGGAGACCTTCCAACCCTACCAAACATGGTGGCATGAGAGCTGCTCTCTTTGTTCTTGGTATCTCTCTCTTTCTACATAAAATTTCACCCAAAAAAAAGTGTTAAGATTTGTTTGTAGCCTTAGATGGATCATCTGGTTCTTTGTGTCTTGGTCCATAAGAACTCAACCTTATCCAAACTTTGGACCCACTAACTATAATTCTATATTCCATGGAGCTTGGTAATATGTTTTGATTTCTCGGTTATATTATTTCTTATTGATTAGTGGCTTTTGATTCTATTTGTTTTATAGGATTACAAGCCTTTGAGATTATGGGGATTGCAGCGGTAGGGAACAACCTTATAACTTATGTAATAAACGAAATGCATTTCCCTTTGTCTAAAGCGGCAAATATTGTCACCAACTTTGTCGGCACCATCTTTATCTTTGCCCTCCTCGGCGGCTACCTCTCGGACGCTTTTCTAGGCAGCTTCTGGACCATCCTCATCTTCGGCTTCGTCGAGCTTTCTGTATGTTCACCATCTCTTTCCAATTTTTTGTACATCCCATTTCCTTAACTTCCAACTAAAAACTAAAATCTAGATAAGAAGGCTTCCTAACCAAGTCTGTTATATATTATGTGCATACTAGTTACGTGTATATGTTCAGGCAACATGCTCTTTGTGTGTGATCTTATCACGGTTAAATAAGTTATTTACAAAAATATCAGCTACAAACACCTAACTTGAACATCATCAGATAATGTTTTGATCAAAACTTTCTTATGGGTATATTGTCGTTTAACTCGGTATTGCCACGTGTATTCCCAGGGTTTCATACTACTATCAGTACAAGCACATATGCCCCAACTAAAGCCACCAAAGTGTAACCCACTGATAGACCAAACATGTGAAGAAGCCAAAAAGGCAATGATATTCTTCATGGCACTCTACTTGGTGGCTTTAGGAAGTGGCTGCGTGAAACCAAACATGATAGCTCATGGTGCGGACCAGTTCTCTCAGTCGCATCCTAAACAATCTAAACGACTCTCATCTTACTTCAATGCCGCCTATTTCGCATTCTCAATGGGCGAGCTTATCGCTCTAACTCTCCTTGTATGGGTTCAAACTCATTCGGGCATGGACATTGGGTTCGGAGTCTCTGCTGCAGCCATGACTTTGGGCCTCATTAGCTTAGTCTCCGGTACTATGTATTTTCGTAACAAACGTCCACGTCGAAGCATCTTCACTCCCATTGTCCAAGTAAGTTTATGTTGTCTTTTAAAAATCTTACGCAACAAAAAAAAAATAAAAAAAAAAGGGTAAATTTGTTGTTTAGTACGTTTTTGAAACAATATATGATATTTAGTACATTTCCTATTCATAATTTGCAAAATAGGTGTTGTGTAATAAGTGTTGTGTGTAATAGAATTTTGTGTGGGGTAAGAGGTTGTTTGGTGAAAAGACAAAAATAGGGCATGTGTTTGTTGGTGTGAGTCGATTGTTTTGGAGAGAAAGAGAGGTGTGTAATAGATTTTTTTTTTAATTATTTTCTTTTTCTTTTTATTACACCATTCCAATCTAATAACTAAAATGTTCACCAATATATATATTATTTTTGATATTTTTCACAAACAAAAAAATCTATATTTTTTTCTCTACAATTTGATATGCATTTTGTTAAATGATTTTAAATTTATATAATAGTCTATATATATACAATTATATCTGTATATATATTTTTGTATACAGTTGTTATACATACATTTTTTGTACATATAATAATTGTACAGTTTGATCTGTACAATTGTATTTGTACATATATCCTATTGTACAAATACGTGTACAATGCAATATAATAGTCAATATATATACAATTATATATGTACATATATTATTGTATACAGTTGTTATACTTACATTTTTCTGTACATATAATAAGTGTACAATTTGATCTGTACAATTGTATTTGTACATATATCCTATTGTACAAATACATGTACAATTGTTTACTACATGTACACTAATATATGTACACTTATTAAGTTGTACAGATATACATATATACACGTTTTAGGTTGTACGGATTACATCTGTACACTTAGTAAGTTGTACAGATCTAAAATTTATAAAAATTATTTGTTATTATCAAGTAAAATCATCAAACAAAATGCATATCATATAATAGAGAAAAAAACATAGATTTTTATATATCTGAAATTTTAAAAAATTCAAATTTTCATTTACTAGTATTTTAGTTTTAAGATTGAAGGAGAAATTTAATAAAAAAATAAAAAAAGAAAAAAAAAATATTAATTAAAAGTGGGAGTTGATCTCTTCGGTTTGGGGGGGATAAATGTTCAGTGGCATTAATAGTAAATAGATGGATATAATAATGGCAAAACAGGGATGTGTGCAAAAGTGAATAGTGACTTATGTGTATTTTGCAAATTATAAATAGTGAATGTATCAAATAGCATATTATGTTTTGAAAACATACTATATTGCCAATTATTCCAAAAAAAAATGAGATATTGATATAACATAGATTTTAGGTTAATCTTACAACCGTTATAATAAATCACATTATTTTCTAAAACCAAAAAAAAATAAAAAATCACATTATTTTCTTTTTTAAAGATATTATATATTTTTCTGTAGGAGAGAAGTTTGATTTTTTTTTTTTTTTCAACTAGGAGAGAAGTTTGGTAACGTAATTTTTCTTAAAAAAGATTCATTATGACTTTATTTCCGTAGTTATTTTTACTAAACTACATAACTTTAATATGATTATAAAAAAAATTACCTACAAAATCATTCTCTTGGGTTTTTTAACTACCAAAATAGTTGACTTCTAAGAAAAATATGTGTCAAAAGACAATATATAAAAATAAACAAAAATCTGATGAGATTTTTTTTTTGCAATATTGTCTGCATGCGTATGTATACGTAAGTCCATACATCTAAAGTTGGACCCGTGAGCATATTTTATATGGATAAATTTAAGACCAACCACACACATATAAACTATAGAGTTGACTTCTGTCTCTACCGGATACTAATTATAACCAAACACTTAAACAAGTTGATTATGATTTTATACTATTACAAAGGAATAATAACACTTTACATATACAGTCGTAAAAGAACGAACACATTCCATATTTTACGCTAATGTTGACCCCCTTATCGTTGACAAATCCCCGAGTATGTTTGGTTCAAAACTTACGGCTTATGATTAACGTTACAAGTTACTAAATGGTCGATCATCATTTTGTTAACACATGTTTTTATCTGAACCTCTATCATGTTTTTATCTGAACATGTCCGACCATTCATAACTCTATAAATTTATGATTTTCAAAGATGTTGAAAATTTGACATTCTTTTTATAAGAAACAAAACTTCACATGTGTACAAATCGATATACGCCAAAGGAAATATCGACCCACTTGGCTTTTGTTTAGAGGAAAAGTTAGGAACATACATAGATCATATATTCAAAGTGAGGGGATTGTGGTCACGTGTGTGGACAAGACAATGCTGAAACAGTTTGGTCCATGCTGACTCATATGAAAAGAGAGAAGTTGATGTTTAAGCAAAACATTATAATTGTGCGTTTTGAAAATAAAAACTGATATCCACTTCTTTAGTGTCACTAATATTTGTATAAATGCATTTACAAAATAATATATCCATATATATTAATATATACACATATTCATATGTCATGGTCTTTGTATTTTCAGGTTGTTGTGGCTGCTATATTAAAAAGAAAGCTTGTGTCACCCTCTGACCCAAGAATGTTTCATGTTGCAAACGACGTCGTACCGTCCTCCACTTTACCACACACTCCTCGATTCAGGTCATAGTCATACACTGAACTCATTATTTCACTTTTTCTATATCATTCATATTTCACTTTTTGGTCGTTTTCATTTCATCATTTATAGATAATTATATCTATTTTTTCTTATAATTAAGACAGAACACAAACTTGAATAGAAAGATTCCAAACATTGGTTGTTTCTGTTTACATATCCCACGTGTAATGTCTACCTATTTTTCTAGTAAAACCAAAACTTTAAATCTGTTTCTAATCAGATTCATTTGTAAATCGAAAAAAAATTAAGAAGTATTAACATCTTTAAAAGTGTTAGAGTAATAATATTATTTTATGATACAAAAAAATTCACACGTACGTACGTAATATAATAAAATTTAATTATTGTATTTAACGTTTGCGCAGTTTCTTGGACAAGGCATGCATCAAAACCCAAGACACAAACACAAAGGAGAGTCCATGGAGGCTCTGCACAGTAACACAAGTAGAGCAAGTAAAAACCTTAATCTCACTTGTACCAATCTTCGCAAGCACCATCGTCTTCAACACCATCTTGGCTCAGCTCCAAACGTTTTCAGTCCAACAAGGAAGTTCCATGAACACTCGTCTCTCAAATTCTTTCCACATCCCTCCGGCTTCACTCCAGGCCATCCCTTACATAATGCTCATATTCCTCGTCCCTCTCTACGACTCTCTCTTAGTCCCTTTTGCACGTAAGCTCACAGGACATAACTCAGGCATACCTCCATTGACTCGGATAGGGATTGGACTCTTCCTCTCCACTTTCTCTATGGTTTCAGCTGCCATGCTCGAGAAGAAGCGTAGAGACTCTTCAGTTCTTGACGGTAATATCTTGAGTATCTTCTGGATCACGCCACAGTTCTTGATCTTTGGGATCTCTGAGATGTTTACAGCCGTTGGATTAATCGAGTTCTTTTACAAACAATCTGCAAAGGGCATGGAATCATTCTTGATGGCCTTAACTTATTGTTCCTACGCCTTTGGGTTTTACTTCAGCTCGGTGCTCGTTTCGGTCGTAAACAAGATCACTTCTACGTCGGTCGACTCAAAAGGGTGGCTCGGGGAGAACGATCTGAATAAGGACAGGCTCGATCTGTTTTATTGGCTTTTAGCGGTGCTTAGTCTCTTGAACTTTCTTAGCTATCTCTTTTGGTCTCGTTGGAACATTAAGTCTTCGAGAAGCAACAACACTAATGTGGTGGGAGATGAGAACATATAGCTTGATGCATAAAATGTACAATACATATCATATAACCTATTAACATGCATCTCCTATATATAATTAATATAAATAAATTATTGTCTTAATCTTTGGATTTCGTAGTCTTACTTCTTGTATACTCTTTTTAATAATTTGAATTAAATATGTCCGCAACATTTTTTTTTTCCCCGGTAAACGCTTTTATTGCATGCTAAAACATATAAACAGAACACTTAACAAAAAAAATTAAACTATTACTAATAATCTTAGAAACAACATATCAACTAGCACCATAGTTTTTAAAAGTAGTCGAACTTATAATATGAAAAGGAAATTTTATGTATTATGCCATTTTGGAAACTCAAAATTGTGGAAGTGCCATTATCAATAATGTCTTTCAAAACGTGACACAAAGAGGGAAATTTGGACGATTTTTCCCTCAGCATTTTTGAGTGAGTGTTGAGTGAGTTTTGCAAAAATAGGAAGGAAGGAAAAAAAAAAAAAGACTTTTACGGACATTAATCAATAGACAAGTTTTTTTTTTGTCGACGTTCTTTGATTTTTGTCCACACTCGATTATGGACAATTTCTTTTCTATTCATCTAACATATGTATTGTGGACAAGTTCGTTTATGAAAAACTAGATATACTTTACTCTATACGTATGATGGACAATAAATTAGGAAACAAAAATGGACATATTACAAACATCGGATCTGGTTCACCGGATCTAGTCCACCAGATCTAGTCCATCTACGCACAAATGTGTAATCCAAAGTGTACACCTAGATAGATCGTTGATGGATATCTTCCATAAATGCATCACTTGTTTCATCTTCTACTCAATTATTTGTGGTTTCAAGAGAACTGTATGATAGACAAGTTTGGTCTACCGATTCGGGTCCATCAGATCTGGTCCATCGGATCTCGTCTGTCGGAACAGGTTTGCCGGATCTGGTCCCCAAGAATTTGTCCGCCGGACTGTGGTCTACCGGAACTGTTTGTGGTTTGCCGGAACTCGTCTGTTGGAGTTATGGTCTATCAGAACTGGTCCGTCGAATATGGTCTACCGAAACTTGTCTACGGAACTGGTTATAGTTCACCGGAATTGGCTATGGTCCGCCGGATCTGGTCCGTCGGAGTTCGTACGTCGGATCTCGTCCGTCGGCACTGTGTGTTGTTGGAATAAGAAAAAAAAAGATGAAGATGAAGATGAAGAAGAAGAGAGAGATAATGGGGTAAGTTGGTCTTTTTACAAAGCTCTTGTGGCAGGCGGGAGAAGGGATTTCTTTAAGTGGCATTCTTTAGAAGTTTTGTTACTGTTCAGGAAATGCCCACAATTTTCTCATATGAAAAACATTACAAGGTATCAAATACAAACAATTTATGGATTTACACCTTTCTCTTCTCTCTTCTCTCTTTTATGCTTTTCTATTTCTGAAATATGAATATAGATATGCTACATACAATATTAACACTACACAGAAATAATATGTTATACTAATACATTTTATAAATAATATATACATAATAAGACAATACTGTATCATATTATTATCTGATAAAACTGATGTAATTTTAACATGGGAACTCCTTTCTATATTTATATACTAGAAAAATTTTAAATATATAATCACATCTTCCCTATTATGTTCATGATATATCATTAAAAATATATAATAATTTTAAATTTTAGTTATATTTTGTCAACGAAAAGATACTATAAAAAACCATACCAAGTTCTACTCTCAGTTGTGGTCTTTGTGGAATCTTTATATTTTTTATCAAAGTATATTCATTAAAGCTATTTTAGGTCTAATTATTTGTCTTAGCTAGGGTTTGTTTCCCTGTTTATTCTTTGTCGTTGTTTTCTATGGTTGTAGGGCGAGATGGATTAAAAAAGATAGAAAGTTGTCATTACTAAACTGTCTTTTATAGTGAAATTAGGTGCGACAAAAACTTGACTTAGGTCTCCCATATAATGATGAACCCTATAAATATATATATATATATATATCATATTTGCGTATAATTTCTTGGTTTTCAATCAATTTTTAAAAGTATAATTTTGGATATGACGATATAGTTCATGTTGAATACTAGCAAGTTATATTAGAATGACATGTTTGTGTTCGAAAACAAATATAGAACGCGAAGACATGTATGACATTACATAGAATGAGCATGAAGAAGGCTTAATGATCCGAGATTAAATCTTGAAAATGAGTCGAACCTGATATGTATATATGAAAGAAATGAATGAAGACGATACGTAACGATGCAGAATTTGTAAAAATTGTTAAGAACATGAAGATGAATATATCAGAGAAACCATCTTATAAGCTTGTTAGTTTTTTTTAACACCAAATGTAAAATTGAAATATATCCTAATTACTAACAAATAGAATTATTCAAATAACAATAATTAACTAATTAGTATGAGATTAACCATATAAAAGAAAAGCTCGAATGTTCTATATATATATATCGAAAAATTAATTTACGGAATCATTGTCACAGTACACGAACAGGAAACAAAACACCAACATTTTCTTTCCCACACAAAAGTTATTATCTCTATGTAAATTTACTAAAGGAGGAACACGATGAAAAGTGAACAGATATGGTTATTTCCTTCAATGATGTTCTCAAATTTGGACACAATCTAATGGTAAGAAACATGTCTGGAACATGTTTGGTGTTAAAGATTGGCTCGTCCTCACTTTATCCACTATGTGTTTATAGTTTCTTTATATTCAACTTTGCTTTTACTCATTAATGTGTTAAAATATTGCATCAATGTGTCTCCCATTTTAATGGCATTAGTACAATCTCCCACTGAGCACAGTTACTTCAACTATAGAGTTGTATATTTACAAGAAGTGGATTTCATAATTTTGGTGATATGCTTTCTATTATTTTCCTGCCGCTCTTGAGTTTCTGAAATGCGATTTTTTTACTATTTGTATCTAGAGAGAGATATTCACTGTTGAAGCCTATTTAATAGTGGATACATCATCTTTGAATTTTATCAGTAAAAATATATGACGTTGAATCTTCTGGACTCCTGATGATTATTTTTTCTTGATGAACTATTTTTGGCACTTTCGAATAAGACGTATAACGAAAATGCAAAAAAAAAGGAGCTATTTTCTATAGTTTAAATCGAGTTATATAGTTAGGGGAATTATATCAAAAGTACGTACACTTAAACTTTGTTCTATGTTCTAAATACAACACTTAAGCTTTGGGTTTCCAAAAATACTATAAATTTAGTTACAACCTTCAACCTTCAACCTTCAACCTTCAAAACTAAATAATAAATTCTACACACTAGACTCTTACTCCCTAAAAGTTATATGTTATATATGAAATAGTTAACTTATATTCAATTTTTTTTTTCAATATTGCATGTTGTTAACAGGGAAAAAAAATCATATGTCAATATTGCATGTTCTCATATATTAAATTTTGTTTTCTCCACATATGAGTTAACTTGAGTGTAAGTTAGACCCACACCTACTAAAATAAAATATACTAAAATAAGATATACCAAAATAAAATATTAGAGCTAGATCCAATTGTTGATTGTTTTCTTAGCTTGTAATATATGGATTTTAATAATGATAGTGTGTATTAAATTATGAAATTTTCAATCTATTACTAATATTATCCTCGTAGCTTAAGTTACTAATAATTTTGTGATCAAATGATCACATGATTCATGATCATTAAGGATTTACATCTGTTTTTCATCTATATGTTTTGTGTACTTGTTGGATCTTCTCCTTTGTAGCTAGTTTGATCAGACTTCTTGAATTTCTGAGTGAAAAAGATAGTAGGCTGTTAGAGAGTTCTCAAGCAGGCCTGCATTGGGCCTTTGGACCGGGCTTACTAGTGCATTACAATAATCTGAACGATGGCTCGACAAGTAGAGGACTAACTAGTGCATTACAATTCAGGGGTGAGGCAAATTTCTCGAAATCATAATGCAATTTGGTCCAAGTTGAGTACCATGACCAATGGTATATACTACATGTTCATTTGTTCACGTTTTGAAAACATGATTCTGTAAGCTTTTTGCAAGTAGTCTAACACATTATTAACATTAAATATTACGGTAAAAAGAGTACATATGGCTTCTCTTATATCAATCAACTTTTAATATAAACAACGATGATATAAATCTACATCATATTAATATTTATCAATTCTTCCTTAAAAAATATATATAGTCAAAATTCTAAAACTACATAAAACAAAACTTGCAGCCTATATGTTATGACAGTAAAAGTAAAACCATACAGCTATATCAGTAAATCATAGGCCCAAAATAATAAAGCAAGTACCTTACCAAAATAATAATAGTAATAAAGCAAGTAAATAAGCACAACATAAAAATGAAAAGAAACAACAATATTTCCGTAATAATTAAAATAAAGTGTAAAATTGGTTTGGAAAATATATGTGCCAAGTCACGACCATCTTCATAAATACAGTCTCATATATAAACACAATATCATTATACCCATTGCTACTTTAGTGCAAATTTATCTTGTGTATTGTGTAATTGTAACATCTGTATTATTGGTGTAGTAGGAGTAAGCACAGATAGGATGTTTTAAATATATTCTGATCCATATCCATAGAACAATTATCTTAGCGGAAAAAGCTATTTAATTATATTTAGGATATAGTTTTTTCTTAACAAAATATATCAACTTTTCAATATATACTTCATTTTAGTGATACTTTAAATGGTTAAACTATTTATAGCCAACATATACAAATTTTATACATCCATATACATATATATATATATATATATATATTTATATATAAAAAACGCATTCGGATTGGATTCAGGTATTTTTCTATTTAAATCTAAATACCAAAATATTTGGACTGAATCAAATCGGAATTCATATTATAGTTCTTGATTGTAGATATTATACCTGCTCGTAATTGGTAAATAGATTTTTTTTTCCTTTAGATGACTAGTTTTTTTTAATTTTTTGGGAAATACGTTTTGACTTTGGAAAAAAAATGGTTAGAGACAAAGGAGACATATCCTTGCTTAGGCGTCAAACTCGTGATGGTACTGTCAAAGACAAAACATCTCAATTATTAAGCATACCATTAATTATTACTGATTGTGCATAAACCTCTACTTTTTTAATTGTTACTTGTTTAATTAAAATAATCATTTGACTAATCCAAGTGCTTCATTTGTACAGCGCGTGAATCTTAACTGAGTGCCCACTACAGGGGACAAGCAGTGGGAGCTGTAAGGACCTCTTGTGGGTTTTGAATTATTTTTCATTTACCAACACATGTCTTTTATGCTCTTTTTATTTTCAAATTTTTAACATAAATAAAACTTTGGGTAATTGCATTATTACCAACAAAATTAGTATTGTATTATTGTAATGTACTTTGTGTTGAAATTATTGGTTCTATACTTTTGTAACTATAACTATGAGTCAAAATTATTGGTTTTTTCCTCTAAGTGAAGGACTAACATAGACAAATCTTTACTTTTGATTACCTAAAAAACAATCTTTACTTTCATCAATTCAACTTTTGCCACCACTAATGAAGAAGTTTTTTTTTCCTCGAATATCTTCTTTAATAAAACCAAAATATCTTACAACATCGAGAACATGAAACAAAGCTCAAATTTTGAAGACAACTAAAACCGACTAAACAACTCGTTTAGAAAAACAAGTCCAAGAAAGGCTTAAAAACCGACTTTTCGAGAAGAAATTTTATCTGAACTCCATTTTATGGCCACGTGTTAACCACATAAGATACCACAACAAAAAAATTTGGAAGAGAGAGAAAATAGTACAAAAATATTGGTTCGGATGAGAAACGAAGTCCTTTTACTGTCTTACCATGCAATACTCGTTTACAGATTTCCAACTACCCTTGCATCTCTCTTGCTAGGTGAAAAATTATTCATACCTTTTACAATCTTATGATATGTTCAACAAACTTGACACATCTCATGTTGCAATATTGTTTATTTCCCTATGTTTATACTAAAGACCCAAATTGTAGAAAATGATAAACTATAGAGTGTAAACACTCCAAACTCTATAAACATTTCTAATATTTTAAACTCTATAGAGTTTAAATATTTATAGTATTTTAAACTTTCTTTGGAGTTTAATTACTTATAATATTTTTTAACATTCTATTAAGTTGAAATATTTATAATATTGTAACATATTACATATTCAAGATTTTTGATATATTAAAAATGTTTAAATTTTCAAAAATTATAATATTATATAGCTTTTTAGTTAGTAAATATTTTTAAAGTTTCAATTTATTTTAAAATTTTTAAAATTAAATATTATAATATTGTGAATATATTAGTTTAAATTAGGTAGAAATATATTAGAAAAATGTAAAATATGTTTATATATCTAGATATACAATTTCGAATTTAATATGCCATTTTTTATGATTGATTTAATATAAATTAGGTATTATAGATGATATGATTAAATGTTTGGTACTCCTTTTGTTCGGAAGTACTTTTTTTTTTTTAACATATCATTCATTCATTAATTTGAAATGTTGTACAAGAGTTGATACAGTAAGAATGCATTGATACTAGAAAAATCAAAATACACATCTTCAAATTCACTTCTCCATTGTTCGGAAGTACTATTCTTGGTAATTAGTGAGTTCCAAACTTTAATCGTTAAAAATATTGGTCTATTAGTCATCATTTTGTCATCCAATCGTTATGAAGCTTAGCATAGAAGTTCGATTACATTTACATATGCAGTATGATTGATGAAAAAAAAAAAAAATACATATGCAGTATGATATTTTAGAGAAGAATTTGATTATATATTGGTTGGTCGTGGATATCTTTGTTATGTTTCATCATAAGACATTTTGAAAATAGAATTTCTTATTTGGTTTGGTATGATTCTAATTTGTCGATGCTCTCGTTCTTTGTATGTTTTCGGTTATGGTTGGCTTGTTCTATCATTATACTGATCAGTTGCTTGCTTCTTTCTTATAGGAGTTTAGATTCCGGAAATGGCTTGTCTTCTATTGGCTTAATTTTGTATTCCCCAAATCTTTCCACCATAGATGTTTTAAATAAAATTCTAGATAACAAAAAGAAAACCCAATATACTAGTGGGGTTACTTCAGTATCCTAATCCTCTAAATTGGAGGGTATGACTTCATATCTAGAGAGTTACCTCTTTTGGATCTAGTTTTGTGTTATTGAGTTGAGTTTCAAATTTTGAACCAGCACATGCCACATGGTACGTGACCGCTTTTATCCTTTCAAGTAAGTTCTGAAGTATCGACTAAATTTTCCGAAGTATGCAGGTGCCAAAGTAGGTTGTTGTGGCAGTGGCTCACTGTAAAGATGAAAAGTTATCAAAATTCCACCATAAATTTTCAAGTTATCAAAAAGATGAAGAAACACTCATACATATAATTTCCCAAATACGGTAGTACTATATGATTGATGTTATCTTAATTCTCCATCACGACAAAACTTATATTATATCTTACTATACTAACTTACACTGTTAATGTCATTTCAAAACCATAATTAATATTTATCCGATCCATATATTATGAGTGACAGTTAATTGTAATAGACACTTATTTCTCTTGTATTTATTAGTCTTAATCTTCAACCTAATGGCTAATGACATAATCATATTGTAACCGATAAACATGAATTGTTATTATTAGCTTTAGGTATTTGCATCCAATTTTAATATATGATTTCGGTAAATACACATTACACAATTGCGGTTTGACTTTACAAATTTTTAGTTTTTGCTAAGAACTTTTTTTTTTCCGTCAAAATTAATTATATAAATGAATTAATATAATCGTTATACAGCTGATTAGTAAGCCATTGACGCGGATTAAAACAACCAGAATAGAACATAGAAATACTACAACCATATTTTGCTAAGAACTTCTTGGGATGATTTTTGCTTATAGATGACACATGACATTCTCACAAATTTTTATTAGAAAACCTTACTTTTAACATAAAATTGATTGACTATAAGTACTTCAATTTGCTAAGTGAAACATGAATTTGTATTTCTTTGTTGTGCTAGTGGTAGTCACATAATGTATTTTGATTCATTCCATCTTGAGGTAAATTAAATTATACATTTATTCCAAATATTATCTAAGATATTATTTCCCCAAATTGTGATAGTAGTAATCTTTAATTATCATTTTTATTAACTTAGAGAGATGTTTTGATGAACAATTTGAATGATATACTTATGTTTTTATGGTCATCTATTACATCACCATTAGAGATATTTCATCTAACCATATTATGATAATATTGGACTATGAATTTATGGTTATGCGATCACGATGAACAACTCATTCTAACAATAATCTATATATATAAAGTTAGCTTTTTCTCTCTTCTCATGATGCCACCTAAACATCCACCTAATCCACATTTTTTTTACATTAAAATAAATTTAAAACATTTATTTAGTGCATATTTATGCTACTTATTTAATTAATAGAAAATTTATATAAATAAAAATAAATTATGTAAATAAATGAAATGTTAAATAAGAAATACTTTCATTTTTATTAGTTAGTTATAATTCAACTTTCATTTTAAATTGATCATAGTTTAAAATTTTAAATGTGTTACTGAGTTTAAGAATGTAAGTAAATTTTAAATTTATGGTAGAATAAAAACAACATTTATGTAATTGTATATATAAAATTTTAAAGGGGAAAAATAAAACTGAAAGTGAAATATTAGTTTATAACATGATCAATAAGAAAATGCTTTTAATCCAAATTTAAATATTGAAAGATAATAATTCAAGAGAAAATAACTATAATATTTTTTGAAAATCAATAAATAAATAAATAAAATATCACAATATGAATAAAAATTAACAAAAAAATTATAAACCTCCCGCGCGGCGCGCAGCGCGGGTCAACTGCTAGTGATATATATAGCTATGTTTTCTACTGAGATTTTAAACCGATAAATTATTAACCACACTAAAATAGTAAAACCATGGTCCAAAATATACAAACACAAATTTATAATTCAAATTAAAAATTATGATTTAAGATTTATAACTCCATTTAAATATCTTATTAACTTCATATTTTGCTATATTACTAATATTTTAATTTATGATTTACTAAATAGTTAATTTATTTTGAATAAAAATAATTTATGTGAAATTTTGAGTATGTATGGACGGTTATATTTGTTTGTCAATGGGAAACTACATGTGTTGTAAAGCCGAACACCACATTATGTGAGCCTATGTGAGACTAGTCCACGATGAGTGAGCTTTTGCTCTGTCTATTTGATCTTCTGAGCTAGAAAAAATATTTATATTGTTATGATCTCTTTTACTCATATTTTCTTTTTTCTTTTTTTCATAACTTAAGAGTGATTCCAAAGATTTTCTAAGCCCAAAGACTAATTTTCTAAAATTGGGGGAAACCATGTTAAATTTCAAACCTTCGTGACCAATGCTACTCGAACTCAAGTGGTGGGACTTACCTCCCTTTACCACTAGACCAAAGCGACTTGAGTTACTCATATTTTTTACTCTCATGACCAAGGAATATACATACATGAATTTATCAACTAGAAACAATGATTCTCTAATCTAAGTTATAGAAACAATAATTTTTTTGTCAAAAATATACAAAGTTTTTTAATAAGGAAAGAAATAAACATGAAGACTGTGGAAGGCTAGAAACAATTTGGGTTTCTATGCAAAATATTAATTTCTATCATTAAATGTGACTATTTGTATTCTTATTGTCAATTTGTCATTGGTTGAATAGTTAATATATTTTTTGACAACCAAAATTTTCTCTTTGACCATCTAAATAGTTAATATTTAGATAAGAAACAATGTTTAATACATAATTTAAAAAACCTGAATTTATTTAGTTTCTTAATCTATGTGCTAAAAATTTAAACATCAATTATTTGAAATAGAGAGAGAGAGTAAGTTTTGTAATCTATTCAAAGTTGTAGGGTGAAGATAAAGTTGAATTAATATATTATTTTTTGTATTTAATTTATTTCCTATTAGTTAGATTTGAAATAAATGAATCCTGAATATATTAGGAATGATCAAAACATTCCAAAATATTTTTACAGCTAAAACCCAAAAAAAGAGTCCGTTAATCATGCCCAGTTTTGGTGAAATTAATTAATTTCCCATAAAAAAAAATTACACTTTATTCAAAGCAAAGACTAAAAAGAGAGAGAGAGACTACTAGAGAGCATGTCATACATATAAATATGCTTTGTGGTTTGGAAAAAAAACCCAAAGAAGTGGAAAAAAAAATCTAAAATATTTTTTATAAAAGAAGAGAGAAGAACAGAAAAAGAGGCAAGCCATAGCCAAAGGGTTCGTGTCGGCTTCAACCAAACACTGACGGTGTGTGTATACACCTTTACATACACGCCTTTTATCTCTCTCACATCTTTGGTACAAATCAATCTACTGTTTCTTTTTTCTCTTGCAATTATATTTTTCTTGGGGTTTTAACAGCAATTCCCCAGGTTCTCTCCTTCCTCACCGAATCAATCTTGTTCTTATTTCTCGTCTTCTGGGTTTTGTTTGAACCCTAGCTTGCTTTGTGTTGCTTGGATCCAGTGGTTTTTTGAGTAAAGGTTCGATTTTTATTTCTGGGTTTGCTTGTTTCTGCTTAGTAAATGTTGGAAAAGGAGGAGACTTTTGAGGATCTGTAGTCAGATTTGTGTTTTTTGTTTCTCGATTTTACTGGGTTTTTGATTTTGGGGATAATCTAGATCAAGAATCGTCATTTCGTTTCGTATACCAAATTCAAGTCTTTTTATGGTTCTTGATCTTGTTTACTCCTCTAAAGATCGTTTCTTTTTCAAGCTTTTACCCCTTTTGCTGGAATTTTTTTGTCTGTAGCTGTTGTGTTCTTCTCATAGATTTGATTCCATGACATAATTTTGGGTTTATGAGTTGAGATCTTGTTGTTATTGTTGACATGGTTTTAGTAAGAGGTTTTGTGTTCTATAGTGTGGCTAAAATCTATTCATTTTTGGTATGTTTGTGAGGAGGTTCTTTGTCTTGCTTTTGCTTTTTACCTCTTTGTTTGAGTGACTGTTGGATTACTTGTCAAATTGGGTAATAAAATTTGAGAATCTGAGTCTTGTGGTTTGCTTTAGACACAATGTAGAAGAAAGCAGTTACATAAATGGCCCACATTTTGTCAGTAAATTTATGAAAGAGGTTTTTAAATGTTTCTACATAATGACATCCATCAGAGTTTTGTTTGTCTAAATTTAGAGGTGGATAGGTCCATCTTCTTCTATTCTCTTTCACAAAGACATTTTAATCTTATAGTTTCTTCTCTTCTTTTGTTTTTGTCCAGGTAAATTTAATCGAAATTAAGTGGATTCCAAATGGCAGCTACCAATCCTTCATCTGAAAAACCTGGAGGTTCGTGGTTCATTTTGTGTTTATACCATTCTGTCAAGTGTGTTTGATATTTTCTACTGGGAATCCGCTTTCTAAGCTTGTTTTCCGGATTCTGCATAACTTGGAATGGCTGATTAGCAAGTGGATAAGGGGTTTTAAAGTCTTGGGGCAATTTTATTGAACCCATTGCTTTGTTTTTGAGATACATTGTTGCATACCATAACCATTTTTTGTTTCTTTGTAGGGGTTTTAAGTGATGCTCTATGTAGGGAGCTCTGGCATGCCTGTGCTGGACCTCTTGTAACCCTACCTCGTGAAGGGGAACGAGTTTATTATTTCCCTGAAGGCCACATGGAGCAGGTATTCTGGTTTTTGGGTTGAATCACTTAACATTATGATAAACCGTATCATGCTCATTTGCTAAAGCCGTTTATTAATTGGACTGTTCTTACTCTGTGTCATATTGACACTTCAAATTACCTTGTTGATGCTTTCGAGCTAAACATAAATCCATAAAAACATGTATTGTTGTAAAGAAGAGATAAATATACTGTCTGTTTTTATTTCACATGAGTAATAGATTTTTTAATCTTATTTGATTATCACACTTATGCATTTATTGGTCACTGCCTACGCAGCTTGAGGCATCAATGCACCAAGGTTTGGAGCAACAGATGCCTTCCTTCAATCTCCCATCTAAGATTCTCTGTAAAGTGATCAACATCCAGCGCAGGGTAGGCTGAATACTGTGATATATTACAGAGTTTCCCCACTTTTTCTTCATGAAATGTGTTGGCTAAATGATTTTATACCTTGTTGTGCTTCACTTTGCAAGCTCAGGCAGAGCCCGAGACTGACGAAGTATATGCACAGATAACCTTATTGCCAGAACTGGATGTAAGTAATTTTGATGGTTTAGTGTTTTACAATATACAGTTTTGTGTTTTTTTTTTTTCCTGTTCATGATTGTGGTGAAACTATTGTGTTTGGTTATCAGCAAAGTGAACCCATCAGCCCAGATGCCCCTGTTCAAGAACCTGAAAAGTGCACAGTACATTCATTTTGCAAGACACTAACTGCTTCAGACACAAGCACACATGGTGGATTCTCTGTGCTACGGAGACATGCAGATGATTGTCTTCCACCCTTGGTCAGACTTTCTTCCGGTGTTCTTGTTACTTTTTTGAAATACCTCCAACTGCTTTGTTTTGTAATACTTTGCTTTCTCTTTTCTAGGATATGTCCCAACAACCACCATGGCAAGAATTGGTTGCAACTGATTTGCACAATAATGAATGGCATTTTAGGCACATTTTCCGAGGTTAATATACTTGGAATCTTATTATGAGATGATCTTTAAACTGTGGTTCCTTTACCTCAATGCTACTACTACTGGAAACCTTGTAAAAGTTTACATAGTTTTGCATTAATATTATTGTTTCACGTTTGTTAAATATCATGAGGTTGTGATTACAGGGCAACCAAGGCGCCATTTGCTAACAACTGGATGGAGTGTTTTTGTTAGCTCGAAGAAACTAGTGGCTGGTGATGCTTTCATATTCTTAAGGCAAGTTCGTCATTTCATTTTTTCTGGATATTATCTCTGCCATAAATGGTTGAGCATGTGACATAGTATTGTCTTTCAGAGGTGAGAATGAAGAGCTCCGAGTAGGTGTTAGGAGGCACATGAGACAACAGACGAATGTCCCGTCTTCTGTTATTTCAAGTCATAGCATGCATATCGGGGTCCTTGCAACTGCAGCTCATGCCATTACAACAGGAACAATCTTTTCTGTCTTCTACAAGCCAAGGTCTGGCTTTTCTTGCTTTAATTTAATTGAGTCATTGACTGGAATGTAATCCTAAAAAGAATTTTATGCCATCAAATTGTCTGAAACATATCAGTTGCTGCATCAGATTGTCAGCTTAATATGAAAATCTTAAATTTCGCTATGTTAGATGTATCTAACCAGTCTGGGATAGACACACCAGCTGGTCTTTATCATTTGACTGCAAATCCAGGCTGACATATCTTCTATTATCAGGACAAGTAGGTCAGAGTTTATTGTGAGCGTCAATAGGTATCTCGAAGCTAAGACCCAGAAGCTGTCTGTAGGCATGCGTTTCAAGATGAGATTCGAGGGTGAAGAAGCTCCTGAGAAAAGGTATCAAGCTAACTATGTTGTTTTCCTTCTTTGGGTGATAAAGCTGAATGCAATATAATTTCTTCCCTTTTTTTCTTTCTGTGTTTTAACTATGCAGGTTCAGTGGCACAATAGTTGGCGTTCAGGAAAACAAGTCGTCGGTCTGGCATGATTCTGAATGGAGGTCGCTGAAGGTTAGAATATTCTACTGTTATACTTTGCAGTGGAGCAAGTTGTGGATTTGTATTTCTAGTTGAACGAATAGAGTGATGCATCTTAATATGCTTGTTGGCAAACTGATAACTCTTCAGGTTCAATGGGACGAGCCCTCATCTGTATTTCGTCCTGAAAGAGTCTCACCATGGGAACTTGAGCCCCTAGTTGCAAACAGTACCCCTTCTTCACAACCTCAGCCTCCACAAAGGAACAAACGACCAAGACCTCCTGGTTTGCCTGCACCAACCACCGGTCCATCTGCTGCAGGTATTCTGTGTTCCTTTCTCTTTTGAACTGTTCTTCTTTGTGGCAGCTCTGCCTCTTTTTATTGATGCTCTCTTCAGTTACTCCAGATAGTGTGTGGAAATCCCCGGCAGACACTCCTTCATCGGTGCCATTATTCTCTCCTCCTGCCAAAGCTGCTATGTTTGGTCCTGGTGGGAACAAATCTTTTGGAGTATCCATTGGATCAGCCTTTTGGCCCACCCATGCAGATAGTGCAGCTGAATCCTTTGCTTCAGCGTTTAACAATGAATCTACTGAAAAGAAACAAACCAATGGAAATGTCTGCAGGCTTTTTGGGTTCGAGCTAGTTGAAAATGTTAATGTGGATGAATGTTTCTCTGCTGCCTCTGTGTCTGGTGCTGTCGCTGTAGATCAACCTGTGCCATCCAATGAGTTTGACTCTGGTCAGCAATCTGAGCCGTTAAACATCAACCAATCTGATATTCCGTCGGGAAGTGGTGACCCTGAGAAATCCTCTTTGAGGTCTCCTCAAGAATCACAAAGTAGACAGATACGTAGTTGCACAAAGGTGATTATTAGCCTCTTGGATCATTAACTCTTATCAAAATCAATTTTGTTTTCGTTTTGGGTCACCGTGTCTTTGCTTTGGTCTAAAAGAATATTTTTGACAATTTGATTAGGTGCACATGCAAGGCAGTGCAGTAGGGAGAGCTGTTGATTTGACAAGGTCAGAGTGCTACGAAGATTTATTTAAGAAGCTGGAAGAGATGTTCGATATCAAGGGTGAACTCATCGAATCTACGAAAAAATGGCAAGTTGTCTACACTGATGATGAGGATGACATGATGATGGTTGGTGATGATCCATGGAAGTAAGTGCATCTTAATCTAATACTCAAATTTTTGTTTTGGTCTCAAGGCATGCAGAAATGTTTACAACTGTAGAGCATCATGTACTGTAATGTGTCCTTTTTCTTGTCTGCTGATGATCGTTTTGGTCTTCTGTTTTGTTATGCAGTGAGTTCTGTGGAATGGTGAGAAAGATATTTATCTACACACCAGAGGAAGTGAAGAAACTTTCACCCAAGAACAAACTAACAGTCAATGCAAGGATGCAGCCAAAAAATGATGTAGAGGAAAATGGAAACACAGAGGGAAGGTCATCGTCCATGGCTGGATCAAGATGATTTTATCACTGTTATGCTTTATATGCGTTTGCAATGTAGTAAGGATGGAAGCAAGAGATGTCTGTGTATAGGGTTGAAGTTTTATGTCGGTCTTTTGAACTTAGTTGTAAGCGTTTTGAGGAGTTGTGTAGCTTAAATGTGGAAATTGAGGAATATTCACCGTCTAGTTCTCCTTCAAACAATGGTCATGGTCAAAATAAAATTATAATATTAAATTTCCTCTTGCTTTATAGTTAGTACAAATTATGAGGCCTTAAGAATAGTGAAAGTAGAAACAAAATTCTTTGCTTTTGTTTCATGCCAGGATGAAATAAGCACGACATCACAAGTAAAGAGATGCTGCAAATACAATGTCTCTTTTGATCTTAGAAACAGCTTCTTCTAGTTTAGCTTCAAGCTGTGTTTCTCCTATAGATTTTGCAGCTACTATGAGCTGTTGCAGAACTTCCTCCATTCTCCTTATCGCTCTGATCAAGCTCCCTTCAAAAACATTAACAATCTGCATGACCTCATAAAATTTGGACCCTTTTGCCCAAGCGTACACTGCCTCCATTATATCCGGTCTGAACGATTGCACGAAACTCTCCACATCAATTTCGACCTGTCACATTGCCATAAAAGACAGAAAGTTATGGACGAAAGCTTCTTCATGGTCAAGTTTTCTTGGATGAGCAAGTATGAGAATGTGTAGTGAGTACCTTGCAGTCAAGCTGAAGTTCAGCAACACGCCTGGCTGTGTCTTGTAACTGTATGAAGAGCAAGTCGAGTTCTTCTCTGGGTTTAGCAGCATCAGGGAGTCTCTCTCGCCACACAAAGCAAGAGAGGAGAGAAACTAACTCCTCCACCTTTGCTTCCTTGAAGACACCACTGAACATTAGCTCCGTCAATGTCAATTCTTCTGCACTACTGATTTCACATGCAACCTTCCCCTTCAACTCCACGACATTATCACTATTGGTGTATCTGCATTTCAATAGCATAATAATAAAAATAAAGCTAATAGAGTTTTATAGCATTACATTTCGTAACTTTAAAGAGGGCAGAAGGGATTGATGTAGGTGATGTATAAGATTGAGTTGGTTTCATAAGAATATTTTGTAAGTAAATGAAATAAATTTATCAAATATTTACCCTAGCCTTCGTAAAACACGCTTTCTGGCCTTGAGTTCATCTTTAAAAGCCAATGCTGTAGATGATCGGACAGTTTTCTTAAGTGACTTGATCTTGGCTGTTAGCTCTTCCTTCATGTGTAGAACTTTCAGCTTTTCTGTTATGAGGGGAGACTTCGCAATTTTGTGTTTTTCAAATAGGTTTTCCAGAGCCTCCAGCCGACGAACTGTCTTTTTGTAAGAGCTGCTCTTAATCTAATGAAATAAAAGTTGTATTAATCTCTTGTGACAAACGAAAGATAGCAGAAGCAGAAAAATATTGGGGGGAGGCGAAACAAAATACCTTCATATCAACTTCAGGATCTAAGGGTATTCCATCGGGATATCTGGAGAGTAACTCAGAAACCTTCTTCAGGGCATTTTCTCGGGCTTCCATTGGTACAAGATCTTTTGGTATATTCATGATTGCACTGCTTAAACTCTTAATCTGTCCATGATGATAAAGAATGATAATAAGATCATCAAGAGCAGAATCAAGGTGGATGAGCTGCAGAAGAATGTATATAACATTACATAGGACTACGAAGACAAGAAAAGAAAATTAAACGAAGCAGTCATGATACCTGTGATAAAGGAACCGAGACCACAACAGGCTCACCACGTTCCTTAATTGGCACAGCCTTAACTTTCTTTTTGCCAACGCTATCTTTGCTAACTACACATCTAGTTAATACATCGACGGTGTAGTTTGCTTTCTCTGGTCTTCTATTATCATCATCTGGATAAATTGGTCATGTCAAGACAGAATCATCACTGTTTGAAGGGTTTCATAAAATAACATTCAACCGAAAAATAATTCTCAGAATACTAACCTTCAGATAAGCTTTTGACTTTGTTGAATTTCATTATTACTCCCCAGGTATCCTGGTCTTCAATGCTAAATGATTGTGGCTCTTCATCATCATTTGTGCAATCAAGACAAACAGCTCTGTTTGGCAGCAAAAAGGGTAAACAGTACTTTGGAGCAAACACAATTTCACATATCTCTTTTTTCAGACTCTTGTATTGCAAAATGAGGTTATAGTAATTTTTTAAACTTTCTTCTTCTTCAATCACCATAGAGTCTCTCTCTTCTTCCAGGGATTTTATTTGCTTCTGTAAAGACCAGAGCACAATAAGATCATTTGCATAAAGAGACCATTATATAATCAAGAAAACTAACAAGCATCATGCAACTGCACCTCAAGATCAGGTATAGCACGGTCAGCTTGAAACTGAAAGAATGAATTGCGGAGAAGATTCTCCGGATCACCTTCTTCACACCGCAACTGATTTAGAAGCATGTTATAGCTCAAATGGAAGGCACTGGTAAAAAAATGAACAAAACCGTCTACATCAATAAAAAATGTCAAGAAGTCTAACGCTCTTGAAGCAAAACTATCAATGAGGTTAATCATTTTCTACCCTGTGGATTTAAATATCTGATACTTAACAATGTACCTGTTCAAAGAATCAGCACTTCCTTTTAGCATTGATTTGGCAACAGCGGGTTCCATCTTCTCATCAATCATGAGGATACAGATACCTCGTTTGTCAATACCTCGGCGTCCAGCACGACCACTCATCTGTATATATTCTCCACTTGATAGCCACCGGAACTTGTCTCCGTCAAACTTACGTACATTTGTAAAAACAACTGTCTTTGCCGGCATGTTCAATCCAATACTAAATGTCTCTGTAGCAAACAAACACTAAAAGAAAATACTTCAAACTTAAGTGGTAATGAAAAAGTGAGAAAGAGAAAACACAATCAAAAAGTGGAAAAACTTAAGTCCATAATGTATCTGTATGCCAAGCAGAGTAAAGGCAAACACCATAAATTGATTTACCAACCAGCAACCAATCGAGAAGGTAACAAAAATTGAGAATATGGAAATTTTAGCTCTATGCCTTCACCTACCTTAATAAGACCTTCTTGAAATAATATCTCAATTACTTCTTTCAAAATTGGAAGCAGTCCCGAGTGATGAACGCCTATACCACGTTTTAAGATGGGTAAAATATTTGACACCTGCAGTACATGAAGCCATAAATCATGTCACATTCCCCACAGAACAAATACATTCAACAAGTCGAATCACATCTAAAACTAGATCAACTACACAAGCACCAAAATGACCATTAAATAAACATCAGGAGTAGCGAATATATGCTTTTACGTGTTAGTGACAAGGGAGACAAAATATTCAATAAAAATTGAGATGAAAGAGGCGAGGTTGGTGGGTAGTTCACTACTAATAAGCTAATAATACTAGCCATCGCCTACAGAGATGTACAAAGGAACATCCTTAGCACACATATAAATTCACGGGCATTTAAACATTAAAATATGTTTCAAGAAGTTGGGGAAAGTATTTACAAATATTATAGGTTAAGGTGCATTATATAAACTCTCAGGCATCTTAGAAAGAGTTTTAACGAATGCTTGCCTGAGGTAGCTTCTTATCATCATCTGAAAGCATATCAATTGCACTAGTAAAGATTGTCTCCACAGCGTCTTTCTCATCATCACTGTTTAAATCCATCTTAGACATCTGTCGAACAAACATACAGGCATTATACTCACGTTATAACAGTAAGAGCCACAGCACGCAGACAATGAACTTCAGATCTTCAATACATATAACAAGACATGCCACAGAGTCACTGTAAGGTTTCAGGTAAACACACTATAAATATCGCAAAAACAATTTTTGAAGTCAAATATAATATATGAACAGTATATTATAGACAAGTGTTGATCCAAGTGAGGACTTCTTTTGTGACCCAACTCCTACAACCGGTCCCAAGATACACAGAAAATTCACTTTTTCTGTTACTAACTCTATTTAACCTCTTTCAGGACTAACAGACTCCAGTAAGAGAGTTTTTCTGAGCTGCCACAAATTTGTACCTTAGTCAATAGACATTGCTATTTTCTGAAAGAATTGAAAACACACATGAAAACATATGCTAACCACATAAGACTCCAGAAGCTTATCACAGTCACTCAACCCCATATCATTATAAAGGAATAAGACTGATCCAAGCAAAAGACGAAGACGCGAAGAAACACCTAAGTTTTTGGACGAATTTTCTTATTTTCAGCAGAAACAAATTCAGATATCGTTTTGCTATTACTTCAAACAAAAGAACATACTCCAAAATGAGATGAAATGATCATATGACAGGGTTAAGATCTACGGATTTGCAAAGAAGTCAAATAAAAATTATTGTTGGTAAATGATATATTTACTTGCACCAGACAAACAGAAGAGGAGGAAACTAACCTGCGTAGCAAGTGCCTCGCATTCCTTTTTGCTGAAACTGAACAAAATCACGGGATCATATTGCCGCTGAATTATCATTTTCACCAATTTGAATATGTCACTTTCTTCACCAAGTTTTGCAACCACTAATCCCTTATGAGACTTTCCATTATCTCTTTTCTTGTCACCGTCATTAGTTGGAACCAGTGCATTAAGAGATTTCTGGAAGCTATCCTCGTGAAATTTAGCCTTCTCGTCCACAACCAAGTAAAGTCCATTGCCTCCAGCAGGAAAGACATAGTGCTGAAGCGGAGTTGGCCGATAATCGGTGTAAACAATGTGGCATGGTTGTCGGTGAACCTGCAATACAAATTCGATAATCACATCTCCAGAGCAACCAAACCAAATAAAATAAAATAAAAAATTTACATTGCATTTCGTCAAGACATGTTTTTACTTCCTCCGAAATAAATAGAAAATATGAAATCATAATTACAAGTTAATAGGAGAATGTGCATAAATGCTATGCATTGTACTCATCCAGTCACAAAAAAAGAGGTAGAAGGAGTGATTTACCTTCGCAACCCAATCAGCAAACTCCTTGGCATTGGGCACAGTTGCAGATAGAAAGACAAAACGAGAATTCTTCGGAGCCATTACAATACTTTCTTCCCAAACCACACCTCTTTCACTATCTCGCATGTAATGCACCTCATCAAAAATAATCCAAGCAACCTCCCGCATAATCTCTGACCCTTTATACTGCATGCTACGCAAGATCTCTGTGGTCATAACCTATAACAAAGAAACCAAAAACTAAAACCAAACAGCAAACAAAGCAATTTCCAAGACAGAATCAAACACTAGTAAAGATACTTACCAGGCAAGAGGCATTAGGATCAATAGTCACATCCCCAGTCATCAAACCAACATCAGAAAACTCTTCTTTAAAATCTCTGTACTTCTGATTACTAAGTGCCTTTATAGGAGAAGTGTAAATAACCCTCTGGTTTTCCTTCAAAGACATGGCAATAGCATAGGATGCCACAACCGTTTTACCAGCAGATGTATGAGCTGAAACCTGAACATATGAACTTATACACTTTCAGTTTTCTTAATTCCTTCTACATTCAATTGAACTACACTATACATTCATTCTAATCATCGAACTCATTGTAAAGTTCACAGCTTGAATTAAAAGATGTAGCCTTTAAAGATTAATTAACCAATTCAGTAACAAAGATTACAACTTTAGTGACCAGAATCAGTTTTTCAAAACGTAGAAGCAAAGCTTGGAGCTTTGAAAACAGATTAAAGCTTACCATGACTGACTCGCCATTATCAAGACACTTGATAGCTTCAGACTGGAAGGAGTCAAGAGTAAAGGGGAACTCTTTAGCCGGTGGTTTATTGTCAACGGAAGGAGCAAGAGGAACATAGTTTTCAGGGAAAGAAACATCGTGAACGCAACCAACAAGCTCTTCGTTGATGATTTGGGTTGAATCGTCTTCTCTCTGAACCTTCTTCGGCGGAGCACAATCAGAAGAAGATTCTTCCAGAGATTTTCTCTTCACCGAACCCATGGGAGGAGAATGGAGTAGTGGGTAAGTTCTCCGCCGACGAGTAACGTTGCTGGTGGTGGTTGTACAAAACGAAGATGAAGATAAATACTTTGTCTCTCTCTCTTTCTCCACGTGCTTTAGGGTTTCCTTTTAGCCCAATTAGCCCTTTTATCGTTGTTAGTAAGGCCCAATCGTTTTTTATTTTCACAACGTTGACGTTGGATTTTTTTTGGTCACCAAATCGATTCTTTTTTTTTTTTCTTTCAACTACACCAAATCGATTTAATAATGGTGTTTATTTTTCAATTTGTAGATTCTGGTGAATATAGGAATATAAATATCTAAAATAGGTTTTGTCCCAACCAAAAAAAATATTAATGAATCCGCTCATAAATTAGCTAGATTTGGTTGCAAAAGTTTAGACTTTTGTTCTGATTGTTCTAATACATAACATTGTTCAAAATCATTTTCCGAAAGAAAAAAACGAGTACTTGTATCCGAATTTGGTACATAGCCACCAAAACTAAAGTGCCTTGGTTTCCACTCTCCAGATTTTGGCATTGGAGAAATTAATCAAAACCAGAACAAACAAGTAGTTTTGTTGAGGTAAGAGAAACTATCAATTCGATCAACAGAGCAACAAAACCAACATGCAACAAGGTAGAATTAGGAAATTAGTAAAAATCCCTCATAAATCCATTGAGTATGTATCAAACAAATAACAAAACTAAAACTGCTATTAACCAAACCCTCAATTTTTTAAACAAAGTTGCAATTTTGTGGTTCTCTAAAATGAGATTCCACAATTTTTCGCCAAAACGCATAATCTTCTTTTACAGAAAGACGTAGATTTATTTTTATAGAGAATCGTAAGATTATTTTGGAGAAAAAGGTGAAATCAATTTTGGCGGATATTAATCACAAATTAACAAAAAATTGTGGAATCACATTTTTAACAAAAATAAAAAAGTGGATCACGTTTTTGGCAGGTAACATAAGCCAATTAAGTTGTGTCTTTGTGATATGGGACCAAAAATATCAAGACAAGTGTTAAATTATAACTAATTCACAGTACATACAAAATTACAAACAAACTTGTAATTTTATTTTTATGTATGCTATAGATGTTGGGCATGTTTTCCAAGGTAGCCACCTCAACCAATGCTCGACCAGGTTTCCCCTCTTTAGGCGACTCTCCTTTTCTTCTTCTCATTTTTCCGTTCGCCATCCTTGTTGTGTTGACCCTTTCTCCGGCCATGCTTACAAGAAAAATTGTCTATATCCCTGAATTATTTTGCAGCTATTCTTGTGTCTACTCGTGGAAATATCCATGAATTTGTGACAACAGATTTCGTAGCTAATAGCTAATGGATTTATCTTTTCTTGCAGAGATCAAAGATCATTCGCAGACGATAAGAGAAATTATAATTAACTTGTCACAATTATTCGATTATCTCTGTAATTTGATTGTCAGCTTCCTTTACAGTTTACACTTTACACACAACCATTCCTAATAATTTCCATCTCAGCCGTTGCTTATTCTTTTAATCACCAGCCACCATCCACGTATCCATCCCTATCCCTATTCTTAAACTCTCCTTTTCCTATATCACCTCGTTGTCTTCATTCCGCTTTATATTGAATCAGAGGAATTCTCTTTCATGTGTCTTGAATTATATAGACTTACAAACCAGCGAGGAGGACAGTCACCAGCACCTCTAACTGTAAAACAAAGAGAAAATAATTGATTCAGTTTCTATGAAACTACGTAGTCAAATTTGTTTTGCGTAAAAAATAAAAAATGAAGGCAAGCCCATCTTCATTCCTTTTCTTTTGTTATGAAAGAATATATTTACCATATATGATATATTGTGTTCATCCCAGTCATATCGAATAAGAGGAATGTGTTGGATTTTATAGTAATCTTCTCCTCCTTTGGAAACTTTATTCTGTAATTCCCTTTCTTTTGTGCGGATAGTAAATTCCTTTAACGAAGTGATAAATCTCAGCCCATCTGGAAGCTTTAACTTATCACAATTCGAAATTGTCAGAGAATGAAGAAGTGGCATGGAGCCTTCTTCTACTATCCACTCTTCCCACTCCTCTAGGTCCCATATGAAAAGTTTCTGCAATTTAGGAATGATGAATCGCTGGCCAACAGGAAGCTTCTTCAAGTTTGAACATCGTCTAAGATACAGAGTATGAAGACATGGCATGGAGCCTTCTTCCACTGTCCACTCTTCCAATTTTGGTATACTATCTAATCTAAGAATCTGTAATTTAGGAAACCCTCCATCCGAGCAAACCATTCTCCTCCCAACATAAACGTCATCTAGTAACGAAACCGTTTTCAGTTGTAGCAGTTTTCCTAGAATTGGCATCGGATCCTCCTCCAAACGACAACCATATAGAGATATGTCTATAAGATGAGAAGGGAGATGTTGCACGTCGGGTAGCTTCTGTTGTTTGAGATGATTGTCGTCTTCATAAGATTTAATAGTAAGATCTTCCAGCTTTCCCAATTTACATAGAGTTGATGATACCATACCCCATTCCTCGTTACTTATATAGAAAGACAGACTCCGTAGCCTTGACATACGGTGAAGATCCGTCACACTGCTATGCTTCGTTGAGAAATTATACAGTGTCTCCAAGTTGAGTAGATTACCCAATTCCAACTTTGTCCTGCCATTTGTGATTTTTGGTAAGTAGAGGAATCTTAGTTCTACCATATGTTTAAAGACATTGGGTACGTCGGGCATCCCACCACGAACACTTAGATTGAAATAGAGCAGCGACTTCAGATTCCGTATGGATGCAGGTAGATGAGTTACCTCTCCCAGATGTAAACTCAAATACTTCAAGTGGATGAGCTTTCCAATGCTAGATGGTAACTGCCCTCCCTTAAATGTAACAAACTCAAGATCTAAAACCCTCAACAATGGTAGTAACTTCATGAAGTTTGATCCCATCCAAAAAGAAGTCCCAATAAACAAGAGAGATCTAAGTTTGGAATTCTTTATCTCCCTCTCTCCACTAATTTTTTTTGTGCGGTAAACTACGAGTCTACGTGATTTGCTTGAAGCTTGAGAGTGTCCGCTTGAGCTGCAGGTTGGATCACTAACAATCTGTAAGAAGTTCTCTTCCTTGCCTTTTAACAAACAAATCTCTCTCATCAAGTCATGCAACTGACATTTTTCAAATCTTGAAGTCAACTTGTCTCTTTCGGAGATAACCATATTTCTCATCACTAACTCTTTTATGTAGAGATCCGCAACATCTCGAATGGTAGCTCCCTCGTAATGCCTAAGTTTTAATATCCCTTCTGCAGCCCAAACATAAGACAAGTTGTTTAATTCTACTTTATGATCTTCTGGATAAATGGCTAGGTAAAGTAAGCACTGCTTTAATTCACTAGGCAATCCTTCAAAGCTCAAAGACAGGATATCTTCAACATTGGAATTGCTCCCTCTAACAATAAGAGATTTGATATTCTCAGATATCAGTTTCCACTGATGTGAGGTGTGTTCGGCAGCTAACAACCCACCTAATACTTCGACAGCTAATGGTAGTCCTCCACAATGTTTTATCATCTCCTTAGCCATATCTTCCATATCTTTATCAATGATATATCCTACACAACAACATGGAGTTATATATCAATTAGAGTTGGATCTTTAAATCTATAATCGGTAAATGTTTGAGATATCGTAAATGGCTATCTTAACATGAGAGAATTATGATAGTCGTAAAACATCTTTAAGTTCTTGAGTTAGGTTTTTCCACTTCTTGAAATCATTTGTTTTTTTTTGCTTTCCCCTCAAATAACTTAGGCCAGTTATAAAAAAAGAAATTGTATTTTATGTTATGTTTTCCAAAATTACCACTAAAATCTTAAAATACCAGGAAGTAGTATACAAAATGATTTAGCTGAAGTAGTATACTAAATACCTACACAAATTTCTAGATTCCTTTATAAAATTTGTGGTAGCTAATTTTGAAACTTTTGGGTTTTAGTTGAATTTTCTAGGAAAAGATCTCGAATAACTAGGTGTCTTTGGTATTGCTAAGCATGTTTTGTTTGAATTCTGAAAACTAGTCGAGAATTCATAATGGAACGTGATTGAATTAAAAAGAGGTCACGGGAGTTGGTTCATCAATTTAAATGGGTTTAGAAATAGAAACAAAAATCATGTGTTATAAAATAGTTAAGTCTAACTTTAACATATGTTTTTTTCTAAAATCTATATCCTTCTGATCCCTAACTAAAAACTCTTGAAGCTATAATCTAAGTTTAGATATTCAATTCAACTATCTATTCTTACATTTTTCTATACACTTTTATTTATTATATTTCTCCATAACCCTATTAATCTATTACATCTATTGTTTTTCGAATTTCTACTTATTCTTCATATTTTGGATATGCAATAATTATCAGTTTAGCATTCTTATTTTTATTTCGTACATATCTTTCATTGTTCATCTCTCTTTTCCATGTTCTTAGATGTTTATATATTTTTTTCTGTAATTATTTCTCTGCCTTTTTGTAATTTTTTCATTCTATTCTTGGTAATCTATCTTCTCTTTGATTGTTTATTAAATTCTCTTTTGTGTAGTATAGTTTAGCGTTCTGTTTTTTTTTCCCTATATATTTTTTTAGGTGTATGTATATGTTTACTGTTTTGGTTTTTGTGGATGACCTGGTTACATATCAAGGAATGATGGAAAAGCCATTGGACACTGTAAGACATATCAATCAAATTTTTCCATATAAAAGATCTCAAAGCGTTGAAGTATTTTCTGGGATTGATTTGTTTTTCTTATTGTTTATATATATTTTTTTACAAAGCAGAAAGCTTAATACAATTTTTGTTTCGGGTGTTTTTATTTATTTATAGAAAGTATATAAGAGGGAAATTTGTGACAAGAATTTGAGTTAAAAGTAGTGTGAATTTGTAATATAAGATTCATAAATAATCGGGCTAAAGAATGCTTACCAGTTTCGTTCTTAGGAAATGCTATCATTTGTAAAAGTGTCCAGCATTCGTCAGGTTGTAGGAGTTCTGGTTTAAATGTCACACATTCTGGATTTACTGCCTCATTGCGTGAGGTAAGTAGTACCTTCCAACTAGCAGCTATCCAAAAAAATTGTTTATGAGCAACGTGCATCTTTTTTGGTAGAAAAAATGTCAAATGGTAGATAAATTAGGATTACTATTATATTATACCAAAAGAGGTTACCTTTTCTCACTGGAAACACTGGCTTTATCAGGTTCCAGTCTTCATTTGTCCATAGGTCATCAAAGACGATCAAAGCTTTTTTTGTTTTCAATAACTGAACGAGTTTCACTTGAAGTTCGTCTTCCGACATTTCTCGATCTTTATCTCCAGGACTAAGAGTCCACAATATGGTTTGCCACACATTCTTCCGCTTACAGTCTTGTGATACACACACCCACACAAGTCCATCAAAATGACATTTTATTGTCATATGATTAAAAATTGCTCGCGCAAGAGTTGTTTTCCCAAGACCACCCAATCCAGTTATGGATACCCCATGATTGCTATCATTTTCCACCAATTCCTCAACCAATCTCTCAACATTTTTCTCCAACCCAACAAGAATGGTTTTAGATTCACTAGAATATGTATGACGTATCTTCTCTTTCCTATCTTGTTGAGCCTGCGGATACCCACCTTCAAAGTTTTTTGATAGTATGCCAACGTTCTGCATATCCTGGATCACTTTGGAGATTCTCTTGGTGATGCTTGTGATTTGTAAAGCAGTCTTCCTACGAACAAATGGAATGCAAGCAAGACTTTTCATGTGATTCTTGATGCCACCGTTTTCACATCTTCCTTGCTTTAGAAGATATGTTTCAATTATATCCTCAGCATCATAAATGATTTCCTTTACGTCGTCAACACAATTTCTTGCAAATGAAGTTGTTTGTTTCCTTTCTTCTACATCACTCAGAAAGGACGATAGCTTTTTCAGTTCAGTTTCTAGCTCAGTAACTTGCTCTTTAACCCCCGACAATCGCGCAGACTGTTGGCTGACGAGATCCCAAAGCTTTGTAACACCGAACGATACAATTGCGTTAGCCATGATTATATTGTCCTGCTTAAGAGGGAACATACTAAGTTATTACAATATAAGTGATGAAGATTAAACGATAACAAGGAACCAACATCCCATTGAAGTTCGAACGGGTGGAAAAAAATAACATGAAAATTGGTACTTGCATATTTATTCTTATAAGCATACGTGAATACTTTTTTTAAAAATTTCTAATGTTATGATAGAGACTATGAGGAATAAAAAAAGGTTTAAATTGGTGTATTCAGACATATATATTGGGATTTAAGTTTAATAAAATTTATATGATTTTAAGGATTTTAGGTGAATTTAGAGAAGTTAGTATACTTTATTGTAAAATTCTCTAAAATCAACCTGAAAACACTAATATTTTTAATTAAAAAGTCCACCAAAATATCTACAAGTAATAATACAATTTTTAAACGGTTTCATTAACATGAGATTTCAAAATAAGAGTGTTTCTTAACAAAATCTTAGGTTAAGAGCCTCCCAATAATGATGCTCTTACATCAATCAGATTGGATTTGTTATAAGTACAAATGTAATAAAAGAACCAGCTTAGTGACCAAGGTTATCTATAGTCTCTAATTTTGTATGAGACCCCAGTTGCGGAGAGGTTTAAATGAATTTATTTGGCCACCTATGTCATCAAAGTGCACTTATCTTTTCGGTGAAGGTTTCTGAGAGAACTCCAGTGTTAAGCGTGCTTATGCTGGAGTAGTCAAAAGATGGGTGAAGTTCTGGGAAGTGGTTTGTAGGAACTGTGTGAGTGAAGCCAAAACACATGGAAAGATCATGTGGTGCTTTTTAGGGTCGGTAAACAAGTATTTAAGCCTTCCTGACTTAGCAAACCAGCCGTCGGATATTAATGGGCCAATGGACCTAGTGAGAGGACGTGATGCCCATTAAGAGAGGTGTGCTTACGGGCTGGTGGTGAACATGGGGCCCACTGGAGAGATGGCGGTCGGAGCATTACAAGTGGTATCAGAGCCGAACCCAGACAAGTGTGGAGTGGTGGGCTCACACTGTCAGGGGGTGACGATCATTGTGTGCAACGAGGACGTTGTGGTATATTAGTGGGGAGAATTGTGAGACCCCAGTTGCGGAGAGGTTTAAATGAATTGATTTGGCCACATATGTTACCAAAGTGCACTTATCTTTTCGGTCAAGGGTCCTGAGAGAACTCTACAGTTAAGTGTGCTTATGCTGGAGTAGTTAAAGGATGGGTGACCTTCCGGGAAGTGGTTGTCGGAACTGTGTGAGTGAGGCCAAAACACAGGAAAAGATCATGTGATGATTTATAGGGTCGGTAAACAAGTATTTAAGCCTCCCGGACGTAGCAAACCGGTCGTCGGATATTAATGGGCTCATGGGCTTAGTGAAAGGACGTGAGGCCCATTAAGAGAGGTGTGCGCATGGGCTTGTGGTGAACATAGGGTCCAATGGAGAGATGGCGGTCAAGGTGTTACATTTTTTCACTTGAATCCTCTTTTTATTTCTCAGAAATGATATCTCAGATCAATGCTTGGTTCTTTCATGATGAACATGATCCTTGCTTAACAGATTGTACTCCAACTTTCACAATATATATACTTGTATAGACCATTGCATACATCAAACTTCCCCACGACACTAGCATAGGAAACCCGTGACATGGGAAGATGAAGTGCAAACACTTTAAGATGAAGATTCGTAGTAAATGGAGTATCAACAGACTGATCATGATGACATACCAAACCTATTTTACACATTTTTAATATTTTCTTTTTGTGACAAGATAAGATTTTTTTTTTTACTTTTTTTCGTAAAATTTCTATTCCCAATATATTATTTATTGCACCTAGATCCTTCATCTCAAACTTAGCACTAAGTAGATCCTTCGCCTCAAAGTCAGCACTAAGTAGATCCTTCAATCTCTGAGTAGCACACATTTTGTTTGGTAGCTATCAACATTTTATCCATATAAAGCACCAAGTAAGCGTAAGATTCATCTTTCAGTTTGCTAGTGTAAACACAACAATCATATGGGTTCCAGATGTAATCAAGCTCCATCATATATCTATAGATACTTATTCAACTTACAAACGTGGTCTTCTTTTTCAGGGAACTTGGAAATCATCTAGTTGAGGCATATATATTTCTTCCTCTAACTCTCCATGAAAGAAAGTTGTCTTAATATCTTGTTGGTCAAGTTCCAAATTCTGATGAGTTACTATCCCTAACAGCGCTATGATGGAAGTGTGTCTGACAAGAGGTGAGATATCTAATTGTAGTACACCCCCTCTCTAACTGAACCCTCTTACAACAACTGGAGTCTTATACTTTAATCCTTTAACTGGTGATATACCTTCCTTTAACTTCAAGATCCACTTGCAAGTAACAATCTTTCTCCTCGGTGGTTGTGTGACCAGATCCCATGTTTGGTTCTTACTATGAAATTCCATCTCATCTCCCAATATAGCAAACCATTTCCCAGCCTCAGCCTCTGAAACAACCTCTTGATAAGTTGATGGTTCACGATTACTTACCTCGTTTGCAACATTTAAGACATACCCTGCCATGGCCTCAAGACAATACCCTAATGTATCCTCATACCATATCTTTGAGGTTGTCTTACTCCAGTACTCTTTGTTTGATGTAGAGCGATTAGGGTAAATTTTGAGATGATGTAGATTATATTGGATCAACTTCTGTCTGTATTTATTGACTCTCTTTGTGTTGATGTGTAAATCAGCTCTCTGGTCATCTTTCAGCTCCACATGTTTTTCAAAACCCTCTTTCCAATCCTAGCTCTACGGTTGATTCGAGAAAGAGGACCCTTATATAGGGAATCCACCTTTCTTTTCGCCTCAACGCGGGCTACTATTGTATGTTGATGTTGTAGGCTTTGTCGAATATCTAAACAACTATGTTATCTTACTAAGAACAAATCCTATATCCCTTAACTCCATAGCCCAAAAAAAACTTCCTTCCTTACTCTTGGCTCTAGTTTACCTCACTCACATGATAATAAACTCTAAAACCAAAAAATCTTAAGATTAGAGTAATTTGCAGGTTTACCATGTCACAACGTTGTAGGTGTCTTGCAATTGATACCCGTGTGCGGTCCACAATTAGCTAAGAACATTCTTTCTAAAGGAGCATTTGAAAGCATACAACTTGTTCTTTCTAACAAACGTTTGATTCATTCATTCATCACCAGAATTCTGTTGTGATATTATTTCCTGTTTGATTTTCCATTAATGGTTTTCACTCTTTGAAGTTCATGAAAGCTTCACTTTTGTTCTTTAGGATGATCCCCCACGTCTTCCTTGATTAATCATCAATTATTGAAACAAATATATGTGACCTAGCTAGAGACTCAACACGAGTCAAACCCCAACAATCAGAATATAATGGATATAATATAACGTGCCTTGGGTTATATGGTGAAGCTTCCCAAACACAGTGTTCACAAAACTCAAGACTCTTAATTTCATGACGACACACTTGATCTTTCTGTTATAAAATTTGCATCACTCATTAACTCATATAGTCATACTAGAAATAGACCCGCGCGATGCGCGAGATAAATTTGATATTATATTTATAATAATTTAGTATTATTTTTTTGAATCAATTTAATTGAAGCAATTAAGTAACTCTTTTCATTTCTATGCACTATCTCATAGAATATTTATTTGCTTGGTTAAAAATGAAGAGAGTTAAATAAGTGTATATGTTTTATGATTATTTTGTATTAAGGATTAGAATATTTTTTTATTCAACTACATTAGGATACTAAGAGTAAGATTTATAGTTTTAGATCACTACAAAAAACTCTTTGAACTTGTAATCTATATAAATCTACTTTAGGTTTGTCCCTATGTCATCTTCTTTTTTTGTTTTCAAAAAACTCATTGCTTATGAAATGTTGATTACTTTTTCCTTCGGTCTCTCAAAAAAATCATATCTTCTAATATTTCATATAGGATAATATTATATAATGACACATTAATAATATTTTTTTGTCAACAACTTTATATTAGTCCAGAGCATTAAAATAGCCTAATATTAATTACATATACAATAAAAAACTAAACCATATGTATTCTTAAAAATAGGTTATGTTAATTAAAAAGAAAAGTCACATACAATTTACCATAGCCACTTTTCTCTCTACCAAGATTTCCGAGAAAAATAAGATATTCTAATTTAAATGAAAATTTAAAAAAATGTAACAATAACATCATGGGAATTATACATAAATAAATTATACAACAACAATGAAAATAATAAAAAATAAAATTTTAGAGAAGAAATGGAAAATATTAATATTTTAAAGAAGATATATTAGGTTAGTACCAGGTAAGTTCTCTAATTTATATACCAAAGTGTTGTTTCTTTGTATGTTTGTATACAAAAATAGTGGTCAATGTTTTTGTTTTTATAGCCTTCAAACTATTTTATTTTTACACATGTGTTGTTTCATACTTTCTTAATTTATAAGTACGATTAAATATAAAAATATGTTAGATTTGTATCATACTTTCTAAAAATATTTATATCAAATTCTTAAATGTTAATTTCATTGAATTTTATGCCATATAACAACATAAAAATAGAAAATATCAAAGATACACGAATATAAAGGAACAATATATATGATTTTATATCATATGCAATATGAAATTTTATTATAAAATAATCTGTTTTTTTTGGCAAAAGAACTTTAGGTATTAAAAATTGGATTCAGAAGTAGATGTCAAGTTATATTTATAGGAAATAACTTTAGTTATATCTTTTGCTTTACACAAATGAATTTTGAATCCCAATTAATTTTACTCATAATAATTTTTTCATAATACTTTTATTTTAATTGTTACCT